>NC_142441.1:27590000-27690000 GCF_059453495.1 Arachis ipaensis | reverse complement strand
TCACCCATGAAATGTTTATCCTCCCCAGATACTCTATCAACAAAGTCCAAGCCCAACTCCAGAATGCGGGTGTTTATGGCGCGTCTCACGTCATTGAGAAGGACCAGCTTCTTCTCAATGTTCAAGTTCGTCTTCCAGAATTTAGGGAAGCGAAGCTCACAGTAGAGGTTGGGAAATTTGATTGGGTCAGTGGATGGGAGCAGTTGATTCTCTATGTCCACATCATTCAGCAGATTCTTAGCATAATTAGCATAAGGAGAAGGGGTAGACGCTTTAGAGCGCTTTCTCTTCTTAGAAGTAGTGGCTATAGCTTTCCCTTTGTCTGACATCCTGAAAAACAGTTATGATATGTCATGAGCGGATAATTTATACACTTTTTGGCATTATTTTTAGTATATTTTAGTTAGTTTTTATTATGTTTTTATTAGGTTTTAAATAAAAATCACATTTCTGGACTTTACTATGAGTTTGTGTGTTTTTCTGTGATTTCAAATATTTTCTGGCTGAAATTGAGGGACCTGAGCAAAAATCTGATCCAGAGGCTGAAAAAGGACTGCAGATGCTGTTGGATTCTGACTTCCCTGCACTCAAAGTGGATTTTCTAGAGGTACAGAAGCCCAATTGGTGCGCTCTTAACTGCGTTGGAAAGTAGACATTCTGGGCTTTCCAGCAATATATAATAGTCTATACTTTGCTCGAGATTTGATGGCCCAAATTGGCGTTCCAAGTCAGCATAGAAATTCTAGCGTCAAAACGCCAGAACTGGCATGAAAGCTGGAGTTAAATGCCCAAACTGGCACAAAAGCTGGCGTTTAACTCCAAGAAAGGTCTCTATACGTGAAAGCTTCAATGCTCAGCCCAAGCACACACCAAGTGGGCCCCGGAAGTAGATTTCTACACTAACTATTCTAGCTTACTCATTTTCTGTAACCCTAGGTCACTAGTTTACTATAAAAACTACTTTTAGTGATTCATCTTGTACCTCATGACACTCTACACGTTTCATATTGTATCTTCTACGGCATGAGTCTCTAAACCCCATGGTTGGGGGTGAGGAGCTCTACTGTGTTTTGATGAATTAATGCAACTACTACTGTTTTCCATTCAATCACGCTTGCTTCTATTCTAAGATATTCATTCGCACTTCAACTTGATGAATGTGATGATCCGTGACACTCATCATCATTCTCACCTATGAACGCATGCCTGACAACCACTTCCGTTCTACATGCAATCAAGCTTGAATGTGTATCTCTTGGGTTTCTAATCTAAGATTGGAACCTTCGTGGTATAGGCTAGAATTATTGGCGGCCATTCCTGAGATCCGGAAAGTCTAAACCTTATCTGTGGTATTCCGAGTAGGATCTGGGAAGGGATGACTGTGACGAGCTTCAAACTCACAAGTGTTGGGCGTAGTGACAGACGCAAAAGGATCAATGGATCCTATTCCAACATGAGTGAGAATCGACAGATGATTAGTCGTGCGGTGACAGCGCATTTAGAACATTTTCACTGAGAGGACGGATGGTAGCCATTGACAACGGTGATCTACCAACATACAGCTTGCCATGGAAGGAGCCTTGCGTGCATGAAGAAGAAGACAGTAGGAAAGCAGAGATTCAGAAGATAGAGCATCTCCAAAATCTCAACATGTTCTCCATTACTGCAAAATAAGTATCTATTACATGTTCTTTTACTTTTTACAATTAAATCTGAGAATTATTGATATCCTGACTAAGAGTTACAAGATAACCATAGCTTGCTTCAAGCCGACAATCTCCGTGGGATCGACCCTTACTCACGTAAGGTATTACTTGGACGACCCAGTGCACTTGCTGGTTAGTTGTGCGGAGTTACAAAAGTGTGATTGTAATTTCGTGCACCAAGTTTTTGGCGCCGTTGCCGCGGATTGTTCGAGTTTGGACAACTGACGGTTTATCTTGTTGCTTAGATTAGGAATAATTTATTTTTGTTGGTTTAGAGTCACTAAATTTGAGTCTTTTATTTGAGTTAGTTTCATATTTTAAGTTTGGTGTCAATTACATGCTTTTATTTTCTTTTAATTTTTCGAATTTGCATGTTCTTAGTTTTTTCTTGATCTTTAAAAATTCTAAGTTTGGTGTCTTCTTTGTGTTTTCCCTTTAAATTTTCGAAAATTTGTGTTTGATTTTCTAAAAATTTTAAGTTTGGAATTTTCTTGCTTTTATTTACTTAAAAATTTTTCAAAAATTTGTTCTTGGTGTTCATCTTGACATTCAAAGTTTTCTTGTTTGTTCTCTTTGTTTTGATCTAAAATTTCTAAGTTTGGTATCATTTTGTTGTTTTTCTCTTTCCTCATTAAAATTCAAAAATAAAAAAAATATCTTTTCCTTATTTTACTCATAAATTTCGAAATTTTGCATTAAATTAGTCAAAGATTTTCAAAATCATATCTTTTTTTTAGTCAAGTCAAAATTTTAATTTCAAAAATTGATCTTTTCAAATATTTTCCAAAAATCAAATCCTTTTAATTTCTTCAATCATATCTTTTTTTTTATAAATTGCAATCATATCTTCTCAATCATATCTTTTTTAAAATAGTTTTCAATCATATCTTTTTGATTGCTAATTTCAAAATCTTTTTCAAAAAAAATCACTTAACTACTTTCCTCTTTCATATTTCGAAATTAACTAAGCAATTTTTTTTTCAAAATCTTTTTAATTAATTAATTAATTTTAGTTTTCAACTTGCTTTTATTTCTTTTTCTTCTAATTTTCGAAAGTTCTATTTTATCTTCCATTTATTTTGTTTTATTTTTTTGGTCACTTTTAATTAAAAATATAATTTATTTGTAATTAATATCAATTCTCTTTTCTCCATCATGGACATAAGTAGAAATGAACAGTCCAGAAGGACTCTAGGGTCATATGCTAACTCCATTACAGCTGCATATGGGAGTAGCATTTGTATACCTCCCATCAAAGCAAGCAGTTTTGAGCTAAATCCTCAGCTCATTATCATGGTGCAGCAAAATTGCCAGTATTCTGGTCTTCCACAGGAAGAACCTACTGAGTTTCTGGCACAGTTCTTACAAATTACTGACACGGTACGTGATAAAGAAGTGGATCAGGATGTCTACAGATTATTACTGTTTCCATTTGCTGTAAAAGATCAAGCTAAGAGGTGGTTAAATAACCAACCCACAGCAAGCATAAAAACATGGAGACAGTTATCAGACAAATTTCTAAATCAATTTTACCCTCCAAAAAGGATGACATAGCTGAGACTGGACATCCAAGGCTTTAAACAAGAGGATCATGAATCCCTTTATAATGCCTGGGAGAGGTACAGAGGGATGCTAAGGAAATGCCCCTCTGAAATATTTTCAGAGTGGGTACAGTTAGACATCTTCTACTATGGGCTTACAGAAAGAGCTCAAATATCTTTAGACTACTCAGCTGGTGGATCTATACACATGAGAAAGACGATTGAAGAGGCTCAAGAACTCATAGATACGGTTACTAGAAATCAACATCTGTACTCAAGCAGTGAGTCCTCCATAAAAGAAGAGGCTATGGCAGTAACTACTGATCCTAATCCTCAAGAACAGATTGTTGAACTTAATCAGCAATTACTCCTTATGACAAAACAATTAGTAGAATTTAAAGAGGTGCTCCAAGACACTAAAAATTCTAACAAGAATATAGAAGCACAAATGAATCAGACAAGACAGCAGCTATCTAAACAGATAACAGAAGAATGCCAAGCTATTCAATTAAGGAGCGGGAAGACATTGAATAAATCAGCTCAAAGTAGCAGAAAACCAAGAAAGGGGCAACTGACAGAGGATGACCAAACCACTATCCAAATTCCCTCTGAGGACAGCAAGAGCCTAGAGAGGAATAATTCTGGCGTTCAAACGCCAGAAAAGGGTGAAAAACTGGCGTCAAACGCCCAGTGGATGTCCACTTCTGGCGTTCAAACGCCAGAAAAAGGAGAAAAGTTGGCGTTGAACGCCTATTCCTTACCTAGTTCTGGCGTTCAAACGCTAGAAAAGGGTGGGAAGCTGGCGTTAAACGCCCATCCAGCACCCAATCCTGGCATTCAAACGCCAATGAGGGATCAGACACCTGCAAGTGCTGATAGTAACCCCTCTAAGAAGGCTTCTCCAACCACCTCTGTAGGGAATAACCCTGCAGCAACTAAGGTTGAAGAATATAAAGCCAAGATGCCTTATCCTCAGAAACTCTGCCAAGCGGAGCAGGATAAACAATTTGCCTGCTTTGCAGACTATCTCAGGACTCTTGAGATAAAGATCCCATTTGCAAAGGCACTTGAGCAAATACCCTCTTATGCTAAGTTCATGAAAGAGATCTTAAGTCATAAGAAAGATTGGAGAGAAACTGAAAAGGTGTTTCTCACTGAAGAATGTAGTAAAGTCATTCTGAAAAGCTTACCAGAGAAGCTTCAAGATCCAGGAAGCTTTATGATACCATTACCAAGACAGCTCTATGTGACCTTGGAGCAAGTATCAACCTAATACATGCATCCACTATTAGAAAGCTTGGCTTGACTGAAGAAGTCAAACCAACCCGGATATGTCTTCAACTTGTTGATGGCTCCATTAAATATCCATCAGGCATAATTGAGGACATGATTGTCAAGGTTGGGCCATTTGTCTTTCCCACTGACTTTGTAGTGCTGGAAATGGAGGAGCACAAGAGTGCAACTCTCATTCTAGGAAGACCTTTCCTAGCAACTGGACGAACTCTTATTGATGTACAAAAAGGGGAAGTGACCTTGAGAGTCAATGAGGATGAGTTCAAGTTAAATGCTGTCAAAGCTATGCAGCATCCAGACACATCAAATGACTGCATGAGCACTGATATTATTGACTCTTTGGTGGAAGAGATCAATATGACTGAAAGTCTTGAATCAGAGCTAGAGGACATCTTTAAAGATGTTCAGCCTGATCTGGAGAAATCAGAGGAAATAAAAGAACCTCTGAAAATTTCTCAAGAAGAGGATAAGCCTCCTAAACCCGAGCTTAAACCATTACCACCATCCTTGAAATATGCATTTCTGGAGAGGGTGATACTTTTCCGGTGATCATAAGCTCTGCTTTAAATCCACAGGAAGAGAAAGCACTAATTCAAGTGCTAAGGACACACAAGACAGCTCTTGGGTGGTCCATAAGTGATCTTAAAGGCATTAGCCCAGCAAGATGCATGCACAAGATCCTATTGGAGGATGATGCTAAGCCAGTGGTTCAACCACAGGGGCGGCTAAATCCAGCCATGAAGGAAGTGGTGCAGAAAGAGGTCATTAAGTTACTAGAGGCTGGGATTATTTATCCTATTTCTGATAGCCCCTGGGTAAGCCTGTCCAAGTTGTACCCAAAAAGGGAGGCATGACAGTGGTTCACAATGAAAAGAATGAACTGGTTCCCACAAGAACAGTTACAGGGTGGCGTATGTGTATTGACTACAGAAGGCTCAATACAGCCACCAGAAAGGATCATTTTCCTTTACCATTCATAGACCAGATGCTAGAGAGACTAGCAGGTCATGATTATTATTGCTTTTTGGATGGCTATTCAGGTTACAACCAAATTGCAGTAGATCCTCAAGACCAAGAGAAAACAGCATTCACATGTCCATCTGGAGTATTTGCATACAGAAGGATGCCTTTTGGTCTGTGCAATGCACCTGCAACCTTTCAGAGATGCATGCTCTTTATTTTCTCTGATATGGTGGAAACATTTCTGGAAGTCTTCAGGGATGACTTCTCAGTATTTGGAGACTCATTCGGCTCCTGTCTTGATCATCTAGCACTTGTTCTGAAAAGGTGCCAAGAGACTAACCTGGTTTTAAACTGGGAAAAATGTCATTTTATGGTGACTGAAGGAATTGTCCTTGGGCATAAAATTTCGAACAAAGGAATAGAGGTGGATCAAGCTAAGGTAGAGGTAATTGAAAAATTACCACCACCTGCCAATGTAAATGCAATCAGAAGCTTTCTGGGACATGCAGGATTCTACATGAGGTTTATAAAGGATTTTTCAAAAATTGCAAAACCTCTGAGCAATCTGCTAGCTACTGACATGCCATTTGTGTTTGACACAGAGTGTCTGCAAGCGTTTGAAACCCTGAAAGCTAAGCTGGTCACAGCACTAGTCATCTCTGTACCAGACTGGACATTACCATTCGAACTAATGTGTGATGCCAGTGACCATGCCATTGGTGCAGTGTTGGGACAGAGGCATAACAAGCTTCTGTACGTCATTTATTATGCTAGCCATGTTTTAAATGATGCACAGAAGAATTACACAACCACAGAAAAAGAGTTACTTACAGTGGTTTATGCCATTGACAAGTTTAGATCCTATTTAGTGGGTTTAAAAGTGATTGTGTATACTGACCATGCTGCTCTTAAATACCTACTCACAAAGCAGGATTCAAAACCCAGGCTCATAAGATGGGTGTTGCTTCTGCAAGAGTTTGATATAGAAATAAGAGACAGAAAAGGGACAGAGAACCAGGTAGCTGATCACCTGTCTTGGATAGAACCAGTAGCAGGGGCATCCCTCCCTCCGACTGAGATCTCTGAAACCTTTCCGGATGAGCAACTCTTCGCCATTCAGGAAGCTCCATGGTTTGCAGACATTGCAAATTATAAAGCTGTGAGGTTCATACCCAAGGAGTACAGCAGAGTGCAAACGAAAAAACTAATTTCTGATGCAAAGTACTACCTATGGGATGAACCATATCTCTTTTAGAGATGTGCAGACAGAATGATCCGCAGATGCGTACCTAGAGAGGAGGCACAGAAGATCCTATGGCATTGCCATGGATCACAGTATGGAGGACATTTTGGAGGTGAGCGAACAGCCACTAAGGTCTTCCAATGTGGCTTCTACTGGCCTACTCTCTATAGAGATGCCCGAGAGTTTGTCCGTAACTGTGATAGTTGCCAAAGAGCTGGCAACTTACCCCATGGTTATGCCATGCCTCAACAAGGGATCTTAGAGATTGAGTTGTTTGATGTATGGGGTATTGACTTCATGGGTCCTTTCCCACCATCATACTCAAACACTTACATTCTGGTGGCAGTAGACTACGTATCTAAATGGGTAGAAGCAATTGCCACACCCACTAATGATACTAAGACCGTACTGAAATTCCTCTAGAAACATATTTTCAGCAGATTTGGTGTCCCCAGAGTACTAATCAGTGATGGGGGCACTCATTTCTGCAATAAACAGCTTTACTCTGCTATGGTCCGATATGGAATTAGCCACAAAGTAGCAACTCCATATCACCCACAGACAAATGAGCAGGTTGAAGTCTCTAATAGAGAACTAAAAAGAATCTTGGAACGGACTGTAATTGCCTATAGAAAGGATTGGGCAAAAAGCTTGGATGATGCTCTGTGGGCATACAGAACAGCATTCAAGACTCTTATAGGAACCTCTCCATACCAGCTTGTGTATGGCAAGGCCTGTCATCTGCCCATGGAACTGGAACATAAGGCCTACTGGGCAACCAAATTCCTAAACCTAGACGCCAAGTTAGCTGGAGATGAAAGATTGCTCCAGCTGAATGAGCTAGAGGAATTCGGACTCAATGCTTTTGAAAATGCTAAAATTTATAAGGAGAAAGCAAAAAAGTGTCATGACAAGAAACTGTCATCTAGAGTCTTTGAACCAGGACAGAAGGTTCTGCTATTTAACTCTAGGCTCAGACTATTCCCCGGGAAATTGAAATCCCGGTGGAGGGGACAATATGTGATTACAAGTGTGTCACCATATGGATATGTTGAGCTTCAGGATTTTGACTCTGATAAAAAATTCATTGTTAATGGCCAGAGAATCAAACATTATCTTGAAAGAAATTTTGAGCAAGAATGCTCAAAACTAAGGCTTGAATAAAGCTCAGTCAAGGTCTAGCTAAAGACAATAAAGAAGCGCTTGCTGGGAGGCAACCCAGCCATTAGCAAGTTATTTGTTTTAAGTAATACTTGTAGAAGTTTGATATAAATTTTTTTCAAAGATTAATCATCAAAATTGAAGGAATTCACAGAGTTACAGAAGGATTCAGCGCAAAAAGCAGAGAAAAGGAGCTCACTGGCAAGAAAACGCCAGTAAGGAGCATTTTGGGCGTTAAACGCCAGAATGGATACCATTCTGGGCGTTCAGAAAAACGCCCAGTAACAAAGGATTTCTGGCGTTTAACGCCAGCCAGGGTACCTGGCTGGGCGTTAAACGCCCACAATGGCCAACTTATGGGCGTTAAACGCCAGAATGGATAGGGGGAGAGGATTTTGTTTTCCACTTCAAAATTTTTCAAATTTTCATGTTTTGACTCATAATTTTCTGCATAAACATGTTTCAAACTTTCATCATTCACCCTCAATTTTCAAAAAACTCAACACTTTTCTAAATCTCTTTTCAAATTACCTTCAAATCCTTCCCAAATCTTCTTCAAAAAAAACTCAAGTATCTTTTCAATTTCTTTCTATATCTTTTTAAACTCATCATATCATCTCTTATTTCTTAGATGAATAAACAAATTTTCAGATTTAACATCTTTATATCTTTTTCAATTAAAAATTTCATCTTTTTCATATCATGATTTTATTTTCTTCCACCAATCATATCTCTATGTCATATCTCTTTCAAAATTTTCGAAATCCCTCCCTTCCTCTTATAAATACACATTTGGCCATCCCCTCCTTTCCACCATTCGAATTTGCCTCTCCTCCTCTCTCTCCCCTTTCATTTCTTTTGCTTGAGGGCAAGCAAACCTCTAAGTTTGGTGTATTTTTCCATGATCACTGAGCTAAGACTCATCAAGATCATGGCTCCTAAGGGAAAACAAACCAATTCAAGAGGCAAGAAAGATCCAAAGAGTCTTTGGAATCAAGAGAGGTTCTTCACCAAAGAACATGCAGACCATTACCATAAAATAATGGGTCTAAGATCAGTGATCCCGGAAGTTAAATTTAATCTGAAAGAAGATGAATATCCGGAGATCCAAGAGCAAATTCGAAACAGAGGATGGGAAATTCTAGCTAATCCTGAAACAAGGGTTGGAAGAAACATGGTTCAGGAATTCTATTCAAATCTGTGGCTGATAGATAAGCAGAGAATAACTGGAACCGCCTTTCATACCTACAGAACCATGGTCAGAGGAAGGATTATTTACTTCCATCTGGACAAAATAAGAGAGGTCTTCAAATTGCCTCAACTACAAGATGATCCATAATCCTTTAATAGGAGAATGGTGAGAGAAGATAAGGGGTTGGACCAAGTTCTAGAGGACATATGCCTCCCTGGAACTAAGTGGATAACCAATTCAAAAGGTGTCCCAAACCAACTCAAGAGAGGAGATCTCAAACCAGTTGCAAGAGGTTGGTTGAACTTCATTGGGCGTTCCATACTGCCCACTAGCAACCGCTCTGAGGTCACTGTCAAAAGAGCAGTGATGATTCATTGCATTATGCTGGGAAACGAAGTGGAGATTCATCATCTGATTTCTTGTGAGATTTACACAATTGCAAACAAGAACTCCACTAAAGCCAAACTGGCATACCCAAGCTTAATTTCTCTACTATGTAAAGATGCTGGGGTGAGGATGGGAGTAGATGAATTCATCCCAATCGAACACCCAATCACTAAGAAGTCAATGGAAGGACAACAAGTGCAAGACAACTCCATCAAAAGGAGGGCGCAGGAGTTCCTCCCAGAAATCCCTGAAATTGACTACTGGATCCGCCTAGAAGCATCTGTCACCAAGCTGCAAGAAGCTATGGATCAACTTAAGGAATAACAGCAAAATCAAAACTGCATGCTCTGCAAGCTGCTTAAGGAACAGGAGAAGCAGAGGCGTGAGCTACAGGAGCTGAAATGCCAGAAGCTCTCCCTTGAAGGACCAAACACCCCACAGATTGAAGGAGCATCCACTGCTCAAAATCAAGGTTGTTGAGTCCTAACTCTGTGATAACCTTTATTATTAGGAATCTATTTTAAGAGTCATTTATTTTTCTATTTTTTTTAATTTTCTGTCTTCTATTATTATTGGTTTGCTCTTATATTTTTTTTAGTCTTATTTTCATTCCATGATTAATAAAATTTAAAGTTTATGTCTTAAAGCTATGAATGTCTTATGAATCCATCACCTTTCTTAAATAAAAAGTGTTTTTAATTGCAAAAGAAAAAAAAGTACATGAATTTCAAATTTTAAAACAGATTAATTATTTTGATGTGGTGGCAATACTTTTTATTTTTCTGAATGAATGCTTGAACAGTGCATATTTTTGAATTTGTTGTTTATGAATGTTAAAAATGTTGGCTCTTGAAAGAAAAAAAGAGAAATGTTATTGATGATTTGAAAAATCATAAAAATGTTTCTTGAAGCAAGAAAAAGCAGTGAATAAAAAAGGGCTTGCAGAAAAAAAAAGTATATGTGAAAAAAGAAGAAGAAGAAGAGAAAGAAAAAGAAAAAGCAAGCAAAAAAAGCCAATATCCCTTTAAACCAAAAGGCAAGGGTGAAATAAAAAAGGATCCAAGGCTTTGAGCATCAGTGGATAGGAGGGCCCACAGGAATAAAATCCTGGCCTAAGCGGCTAAACCAAGCTGTCCCTAACCATGTGCTTGTGGTGTGAAGGTGTCAAGTGAAAACTTGAGACTGAGCGGTTAAAGTCGTGGTCCAAAGCAAAAGGAGTGTGCTTAAGAGCTCTGGACACCTCTAATTGGGGACTCTAGCAAAGCTGAGTCATAATCTGAAAAGGTTCACCCAGTTATGTGTCTGTGGCATTTATGTATCCGGCGGTAATACTGGAAAACAAAATGCTTTGGGTCACGGCCAAGACTCATAAAGTAGCTGTGTTCAAGAATCAACATACTGAACTAGGAGAATCAATAACACTATCTAAATTCTGAGTTCCTATAGATGCCAATCATTCTAAACTTCAAAGGATAAAGTGAGATGCCAAAACTGTTCAGAAGCAAAAAGCTAATAGCCCCGCTCATCTAATTAAGACTGATCTTCATAGATGTTTTTGGAATTCATTATATATTCTCTTCTTTTTATCCTATTTGATTTTCAGTTGCTTGGGGACAAGCAACAATTTAAGTTTGGTGTTGTGATGAGCGGATAATTTATACGCTTTTTGGCATTGTTTTTAGTATATTTTAGTTAGTTTTTATACCTATAAAAAACCGGAGGAGGTTGTTGCCAAGAAGGTTGTCTATATGCTTGAGGCTCCTCCCATCTTTGATTTTCAAATCCTTGATGCACATCCTCATTGTAGCTTCCATTTCTATTTCCTACAACATAGTTTGAACCAAACTCATAGCCAAAGTGTTGAGAATTTATGATAGAAAAGAGAAACAAAAACAAAAACTAAGAAGAGATAAAGAAAACAAACTCCTAAACTAAAACTAGCAAACAAACCAAAAATCAAGCTATTCACAATATTGACATATATACAATAACCAATAACAAGCACATTGCAATTCCCCGGCAACGGCGCTAAAAACTTGATGTTGAAGATTTATACCGGTTCGAAATTTAACAAAATAATTTCATTGTGAGCATAGCCCAAACCGATAATCGATCCTCAAATCAAAGTTTAATTTTTTTTGTCATGAATGCAAACCAATAAAAATAACGAAAGTATTAAATCTTGGGTCTCTCTCAAAGGAATTGCGGTGAAGTATGCATATTATTGGTTATGGTATCCAAGGGGTGGTTTGCAAATAAGGGGACAAGAAATTAAATGGCAAGAAAAGTAAAGCAAGCAACTAAAGAAAGCAAGTAATAAAGAGAGGCATTCGTGGCAAGAATTGAGAATATAGACTTTCTATCCTAGTCATTAATTTTCATACAACAATTAACAAGATTTAATCCTATTTAGTCATCTCCAACATAGGAAGAACGTATAATGTTATCTTCACTTGAGAGAAAGTCAAATAAGACTAGTTAATCTCAATCCAAAAGTCCTAATCAACCCACTAATTGAATTAGCAAGAGATTAGAGTCAATGGAAATAATATTAACTAACAACTCTAGATCACCAACCTAAGTTGGGTATTAATGACTCAAGATTGCCTAATTTCTCTTTCCAAGCCAAGAATGCTCAATTATCTACTCTAAACCTAAGGCAAGCATTTTGTCAAACACTTGGAAGGCATAAAAGGAAAGCATCATAAAATTGCAATAATAATAAATCTACAACTACCCAATGCAAGGAATCAACAATAACAACTAAAGAAAATAACATTAAACATGAAATACCTCAAATTGCATTAAAGAAAAAAGGAGTTAACAAGAGTTCATCAACATAAAAAGTAACCAAAATGAGAAATTAACAAGAAGAAATAGGAAAATCAAGACAATAGAACAAGAAATTGTAAGAAAAACTAATTGAAAACAAGAAATCAAACTTAGATCTAAGAGAGATTGACTTAATTCTAACCTAATTATAGAGAGAAGAAGGAGCTTCTCTCTCTCTAGAAAACTACCTAAAGCATCATCCTAGCTAATTTAATTGCTCCCCCCTTGACCCATCTTGAGTTCTGCATCAAATAGCTTCAGAAATGAGTTCGACTTGGGCCTGGAAAGCTCAAAAATCATCCTCAGCGAATTCACTTTAATGAAGTCATGTGATCAGCATCACGCGTGCGCGTCGCTGGCAGATTCCCTCCTCACGCGTATGCGTGGATGACGCGTGTGCGTGGCCTTGAATTCTCCAAATGCTCATTTCTTCATGAATTCTCCACTTTCCATGCTTTTCTCTTCACTTTTTCCATCCAATACTTGCCTTATGAATCTAAAATTACTCAACAAACATATCAAGGCATCGAATGGAATTAAAGTGAATTCAATTTAGCTATTTAAAGGCCTAAAAAGCATGTTTTCATTCTTAAGCACAAATTTAGGGAGAATTACAAAAGCATGCTATTTCATTGAATAAATGTGAGATAAGTTGATCAAATCCCCTAAATTAAGCACAAGATGAACCACAAAATTGGGGTTTATCAAGAGCGCATCAATTGGACCTCTGTAGCTCAAGATATGCTCGTTGGAATGCACGGAGGTCAGGATTTGACAACATCTGCTATTCTTTCTTTGACTCTGAATCAGACTTTGCCAAAACCTGTCAATTTCACCCAAAAATCACCTGAAATCATAATAAAGAAACAGAAACTCAAAGTAGCATCCAAAAGGTGAATTTTGCACTAAAACTTAATAAAATGTAACTAAAAACTCTAAGAAAATGGTACTAAAAAGGGTATAAAATATCCGCTCATCACTAAACGCCAGTGGCTGGGTGTTTAGCGCCAGGTCTCTGGTGCACGAATTGTAAATCACACTTTTCACAACTCGTACCACTAACCAGCAAGTGCACTAGGTCGTCCAAGTAATACCTTACGTGAGTAAGGGTCGATCCCACGGAGATTGTCGGCTTGAAGCAAGCTATGGTTATTTTGTAATTCTTAGTCAGGAGATTAATGATAAGAGTGATTATATTTATGAAGAGTGAAAAGCATAAATTAAATAGTACTTGTTATGCAGTAATGGAGAACAGATTGAGGTTTTAGAGATGCTCTGTCTTCTAAATCTCTGCTTTCCTACTGTCTTCTTCTTCACGCACGCAGGTCTCCTTCCATGGCAAGCTGTATGTTGGTGGATCACCGTTGTCAATGGCTACCATCCGTTCTCTCAGTGAAAATGGTCCAAATGCGCTGTCACTGCACGGATAATCATCTGTCGGTTCTCACTCATGTTGGAATAGGATCCATTGATCCTTTTGCGTCTGTCACTACGCCCAGCACTCGTGAGTTTGAAGCTCGTCACAGTCATCCCCTCCCAGATCCTACTCGGAATACCACAGACAAGGTTTAGACTTTTCGGATCTCAGGAATGGCCGCCAATAATCCTAGCCTATACCACGAAGACTCTGATCATGAACCAAGAGGCTAAGAGATACACACTCAATCTAAGGTAGAACGGAAGTGGTTGTCAGGCACGCGTTCATAGGTTGAGAATGATGATGAGTGTCACGGATCATCACATTCATCACGGTTAAGTACAAGCGAGTATCTTAGAAGAGAAACAAGCGTGATTGAATAGAAAACAGAAGTAATTGCATTAATTCATCGAGACACAGCAGAGCTCCTCACCCCCAATCATGGAGTTTAGAGACTCATGCCGTAGAGATACAATATAAAATGTGAAAATGTCATGAGGTACAAAATAAATCTCTAAAAGTTGTTTAAATACTAAACTAGTAACCTAGGTTTACAGAAAATGAGTAAACTATGATAGATAGTGCAGAAATCCACTTCTGGGGCCCACTTGGTGTGTGCTGGGGCTGAAACTTGAGCTTTACACGTGTCTGGGCTGTTTCTGGAGTTAAACGCCAGGTTTTAACTTGTTTTGGGCATTTAACTCCAACTTGTAACCTGTTTCTGGCGTTTAACGCCAGAATAGGGCAAAGAACTGGCGTTGAACGCCAGTTTGCGTCATCTAAACTCGGATAAAGTATGGACTATTATATATTTCTGGAAAGCCCTGGATATCTACTTTCCAACACAATTAAGATCACACCATTTGGACTTCTGTAGCTCTAGAAAATTCACTTTGAATGCAGGGAGGTCAGAATCCAATAGCATCTGCAGTCCTTTTTCAGCCTCTGAATCAGATTTTTGCACAGGTCCCTCAATTTCAGCCAGAAAATACCTGAAATCACAGAAAAACACACAAACTCATAGTAAAATCCAGAAATGTAATTTTTATTTAAAAACTAATAAAAATATACTAAAAACTAACTAAATTATACTAAAAACTATCTAAAAACAATGCCAAAAAGCGTATAAATTATCCACTCATCACAACACCAAACTTAAATTGTTGCTTGTCCCCAAGCAACTGAAAATCAAACTAGGATAAAAAGAAGAGAATATACTATAAATTCCAAAATATCA
Organism: Arachis ipaensis; assembly: GCF_059453495.1. NCBI lineage: Eukaryota > Viridiplantae > Streptophyta > Magnoliopsida > Fabales > Fabaceae > Arachis > Arachis ipaensis. Next base: position 27,675,028 of record NC_142441.1, on the reverse strand, counting down.
ATGAAACTTAACTCTAATCAGATGAGCGGGACTAGTAGCTTTTTGCCTCTGAACAGTTTTGGCATCTCACGTTATCCCTTGAAGTTCAGAATGATTGGCATCTATAGGAACTCAGAATTTAGATAGTGTTATTTATTCTCCTAGTTTAGTATGTTGATTCTTGAACACAGCTACTTTATGAGTCTTGGCCGTGGCCCTAAGCACTTTATTTTCCAATATTACCACCAGATACATAAATGCCACAGACACATAACTAGGTGAACCTTTTTGGATTGTGACTCAGCTTTGCAAGAGTCCCCAATTAGAGGTGTCCAGGGTTCTTAAGCACACTCTTCTTTTTTGCTTTGGACCTCGACTTTAACCGCTCAGTCTCAAGTTTTCACTTGACACCTTCACGCCACAAGCACATGGTTAGGGACAGCTTGGTTTAGCCGCTTAGGTCAGGATTTTATTCCTTTGGGCCCTCCTATTCATTAATGCTCAAAGCCTTGGATCCTTTTTACCCTTGCCTTTTGGTTTTAAGGGCTATTGGCTTTTTGCTCTTGCCTTTTGGTTTAAAGAGCTATTGGCTTTTTCTGCTTGCTTTTTCTTTTTCTTTCCTTTTCTCTTTTTTTTTCGCAAGCTTTTGCTTTTTCACTGCTTTTTCTTGCTTCAAGAATCAATTTTATGATTTTTCAGATTATCAAATAACATTTCTCCTTTTTCATCATTCTTTCAAGAGCCAACAATTTTAACATTCATAAACAACAAATTCAAAAGACATATGCACTGTTCAAGCATTCATTCAGAAAACAAAAAGTATTGTCACCACATCAAAATAATTAAACTAGTTTTAAGGATGAATTCGAAATCATGTACTTCTTGTTCTTTTGTAATTAAAACATTTTTCATTTAAGAAAGGTGATGCATTCATAGGACATTCATAACTTTAAGACATAGACACTAGATACTAATGATCATGTAATGAAGACACTTAGCAATAAAAGAAATGAAACCAAAGACATAAAGACACATGACTCTAATTTTAATACTCATATACTCTTAAAATAGATAAAAGGTTATCACAGAGTTAGGACTCAACAACCTTTTCTTTGGGAGGTATATGTCCTCTAGGATTTTGTCCAAGCTCTGATTTGGTCTCATCATTCTCCTATTAAAGGAGTTTGGGTCATCTTGCAGTTGAGGTAGCTTGAAGATCTCCCTTATTTTGTCAGGATGGGTGTGAACAATCTTCCCTCTGACCAGAGTTCGATAGTCATAGAATGCGGTTCCAACTATTCTCTGCCTGTCTGTCTGCCACAGATTAGAGTAAAATTCCTGAACCATGTTTCTTCCCACCTTTGTTTCAGGATTAGCTAGGACTTCCCAGTTCCTATTTCGAATTTGCTCTTGGATCTCCGGATATTCGTCTTCTTTCAGATTGAATTTAACTTCCAGAATCATTGACCTTAGACCCATTATTTTGTAGTAATAGTCTGAAAAATGTTCTTTGGTTAAGAACTTCCCTTGATTCCAAAGTGGTTTTGGAATATTCTCTTTCTTACCTCTTGAGTTGGTTTGTTTTCCCTTAAGATCCATGATCTTAGTGGGTATTGGCTTAGTGATCACGGATAAACACACCAAACTTAGAGGTTTGCTTGTCCTCAAGCAAAAGAAAAGAAAGGAGAGGGATAGAGGGAGAGCCAAGTTCAAATGTGTGGATGAAAGGGGGGAGGGCGAACGAGGATTTAAAGGGGAGGGGGTGGGCTTTCGAAAATCTTTTAAAAAGATATGATAGAAAATATGATTTGGAAAAAATAAGTAAGATAGAAAAAGATGTAATTTAAAATTGAAAAGATATGAAAGATATTAGAAAAAGATAGATTTTTTCAAAAAAAATTGTGAAGATTTGAAAAAGATATTGATGAGTTTGAAGAAAAAATTTTGAAAAAGATAGATTTGTTTTTAAAAAAGAATTGAGAAGAGTTTGAAGAAGAATTGAGAAAGATTTAATTTTAGGATTAAGATATTTTAAAAATTTATGGAAAAAGTTTGAAAATTGAAAGTATGGGAACATGTTTATGCAAAAAAAATGGATGGAGATATGAAATTTTGAAAAAAAATCAAGTTGGGAACAAAAACATCCTCCCCTCCACAATCCTGGCGTTAAATGCCCAACTACTGCTTGTTTTGGGCGTTTAACGCCCATCTGTAGCCTGTTCTGGGCATTTAACGCCCAGCTGTTGCTTCTGGCTGGCGTTAAATGCCAGAAATCTTTCGTCACTGGGCGTTTTTTCCAAACGCCCAAGATGCTGCAGGTATGGCGTTAAACGCCCAGAATAGTGCCCATTTTGGCGTTTAACGCCCAAAAGGGTATCATTACTGGCGTTAAACGCCCAGTAGATGCTTCTTTTGGGCGTTTAATGCCCAAATATACCTCTTACTGGCGTTTTCTTGCCAGTGAGCTCCTTCTCCCTGTTTTGTATTCTGAATCTTTCTGTAACCCTGTGAACTTATGCAATTGATTCTTTACCTTGAGAATTATTTATATTAAACTTTTATAATTAAAAATAGATAAATAAATAAATAAAAAGCTTTGCTAATGGCTGGGTTGCCTCACAGCAAGCGCTTCTTTATTGTCTTTAGTTGGACCTTGCTGAGCTTTTAATCTAGCCTCAGCCTTGAGCACTCTTGCTCAACATTGCCCTCAAGATAATGCTTGATTCTTTGTCCATTAACAATGAACTTTTTATTAGAATCAATGTCTTGAAGCTCCACATAGCCATATGGTGACACACTTGTGATCACGTATGGTCCCCTCCACCGGGATTTCAGTTTCCCGGGGAATAGCCTGAGCCTAGAGTTAAACAGCAGAACCTTCTGTCCTGGTTCAAAGACTCTAGATGACAGCTTTCTGTCATGCCACCTTTTTGCTTTCTCTTTGTAAAGCTTGGCATTTTCGAAAGCGGTGAGTCTGAATTCCTCTAGCTCATTCAGCTGGAGCAATCTTTTTTCTCCAGCTAATTTGGCATCAAAGTTTAGGAATCTGGTTGCCCAGTAGGCTTTGTGCTCCAGTTCCACGGGCAGATGGCAGGCCTTACCATACACAAGCTGGTATGGAGAGGTCCCTATAGGAGTCTTGAATGCTGTTCTGTAAGCCCACAGAGCATCATCCAAGCTTCTCGCCCAATCCTGTCTACGGGTGCTTACAGTCCATTCCAGGATTCTTTTTAGTTCTCTCTTAGAGACTTCAGCTTGCCCGTTTGTCTATGGATGATATGGAGTTGCCACCTTGTGACTAATTCCATACCGGACCATAGCAAAGTAAAGCTGTTTGTTGCAGAAGTGAGTGCCCCCATCACTAATTAGTGCTCTAGGGACACCAAACCTGCTGAAGATATGTTTCTGGAGGAATTTCAGCACTGTCTTAGTATCATTAGTGGGTGTGGCAATGGCCTCTACCCATTTGGATACATAGTTGACTGCCACCAGAATATAAGTGTTTGAGTATGATGGTGGGAAAGGCCCCATGAAGTCAATACCCCATACATCAAACAACTCAATCTCCAAGATTCCTTGTTGAGGCATGACGTAACCATGAGGCAGATTACGAGCTCTCTAGCAACTGTCATAGTTACGTACAAACTCTCGGGAATCTCTATATAGGGTAGACCAGTAGAAGCCACATTGGAGGACCCTGGTGGCTGTTTGCTCACCTCCGAAGTGGCCTCCATATTGCGACCCACGGCAATGCCATAAGATCTTCTGTGCTTCTTCTCTAGGCACACACCTTCGGATTATTCTGTCTGCACATCTCTTAAAGAGATAGGGTTCATCCCACAAGTAGTACTTTGCATTAGTAATTAATTTTTTCTTTTGTTGCCTGCTGTACTCCTTGGGTATGAACCTTGCAGCTTTATAGTTTGCAATGTCTGCAAACCATGGTGTTTCCTAAATGGTGAACAAATGCTCATCCGGAAAGGTTTCAGGGATCTCAATAGAGGGAAAGGACGCCCCTTCTACTGGTTCTATCCGGGACAGATGATCAGCCACTTAGTTTTCTGTCCCTTTTATGTCTCTTATTTCTATATCAAACTCTTGCAGAAGCAACACCCATCTTATGAGCCTGGGTTTTAAATCCTGCTTTGTAAGTAGATATTTAAGAGCAGCATGGTCAGTGTACACAATCACTTTTGATACTACTAAGTATGATCTAAACTTGTCAATGGCATAAACCACTGCAAGCAATTCTTTTTCTGTGGTTGTGTAATTTTTCTGGGCATCATTTAAAACACGGCTAGCATAATAAATGACATGCAGAAGCTTGTCATGCCTCTGCCCCAATACTGCACCAATGGCATGATCACTGGCATCATACATTAGTTCGAATGGTAATGTCTAGTCTGGTGCAGAAATAACTGGTGCTGTGACCAGCTTAGCTTTCAGAGTTTTAAATGCCTGCTGACACTCTGTGTCAAACACAAATGGTGTGTCAGCAGCTAGCAGGTTGCTCAGGGGTTTTGCAATTTTTGAAAAATCCTTTATAAACCTCATATAGAATCCTGCATGCCCTAGAAAGCTTCTGATTGCCTTAACATTGGCAGGTGGTGGTAATTTTTCAATTACCTCCACCTTAGCTTGATCCACCTCTATTCCTTTGTTCGAAATCTTGTGCCTAAGGACAATCCCTTTAGTCACCATAAAGTGACATTTTTCCCAGTTTAAAACCAGGTTAGTCTCTTGGCATCTTTTCAGAACCAGTGTCAGGTGATCAAGACAGGAGCTGAATGAGTCTCCATATACTGAGAAGTCATCCATGAAGACTTCCAGAAATTTTTCCACCATATCAGAGAAAATAGAGAGCATGCATCTCTGAAAGGTTGCAGGTGCATTACACAGCCCAAATGGCATCCTTCTGTAGGCAAATACTCCATATGGACATGTGAATGCTATTTTTTCTTGATCATGGGGATCTACTGCAATTTGGTTGTAACCTGAATAGCCATCCAAAAAGCAGTAATAATCATGACCTGCTAGTCTTTCTAGCATCTGGTTTATGAATGGTAAAGGAAAATGATCCTTTCTGGTGGCTGTATTGAGCCTTCTGTAGTCAATACACATGCGCCACCCTGTAACTGTTCTTGTAGGAACTAGTTCATTTTTTTCATTATGAACCACTGTCATGCCTCCCTTTTTGGGGATAACTTGGACAGGGCTCACCCAGGGACTATCAGAAATAGGATAAATAATCCTAGCCTCCAGTAATTTGGCGACCTCTTTCTGCACCACTTCCTTCATGGCTGGATTTAGCCGCCTCTGTGGTTGAACCACTAGCTTACCATCGTCCTCCAATAGGATCTTGTGCATGCATCTTGCTGGGCTGATGCCCTTAAGATCACTAATGGACCACCCAAGAGCTGTCTTGTGTGTCCTTAGCACTTGAAGTAGCTTCCTCTTCCAGGGGATTTAAAGCAGAGCTTATGATCACCGGAAAAGTGTCACCTTCTCCCAAAAATGCATATTTCAGGAATGGTGGTAATGGTTTGAGCTCGGGTTTAGGAGGTTTTTCCTCTTCCTGAGGAAGTTTTAGAGGTTCTTTCAATTCCTCTAAATCCTCCAGATCAGGCGGAACATCTTTAAAGATGTCTTCTAGCTCTGATTTGAGACTCTCAGCCATGTTGATCTCCTCTACCAAAGAGTCAATAAGATCAACTTTCATGCAGTCTTTTGGTGTGTCTGGATGCTGCATGGCTTTGACAGCATTCAACTTAAACTCATCCTCGTTGACTCTCAGGGTTACTTCCCCCTTTTGGACATCAATGAGAGTTCGTCCAGTTGCTAGAAAAGGTCTTCCTAGAATGAGAGTAGCACTCTTGTGCTCCTCCATTTCCAGCACTACAAAGTCAGTGGGGAAGGCGAATGGCCCAACCCTGACAATCATGTCTTCAATCACGCCTGATGGGTATTTAATGGAGCCATCAGTAAGTTGGAGACATATCCGGGTTGGTTTAACTTCTTCGGTTAGACCAAGCTTTCTAATAGTGGATGCAGGTATTAGGTTGATGCTTGCCCCAAGATCACATAAAGTTGTCTTGGTGCAATTATCCTCTAATATGCATGGTATCATAAAGCTCCCAGGATCTTTAAGCTTTTCTGGGAAGCTTTTCAGAATGACTGCACTGCATTCTTCAGTGAGGAGAACTCTTTCAGTTTCTCTCCAATCCTTTTTATGACTCAAGATCTCTTTCATGAACTTGACATAAGAGTGTATTTGCTCAAGTGCCTCTGCAAACGGAATCTTTATTTCAAGAGTCCTGAGATAGTCTGCAAAGCGGGCAAATTGCTTATCCTGCTCCTCTTGGCGGAGTTTTTGAGGATAAGGTATCTTGGCTTTGTATTCCTCAACCTTAGTTGCTGCAGGTTTATTTCCTACATAGGTGGTTGGAGAAGCCATTTTAAAGGGGTTGCTATCAGCACTTGTGTGTGTCTGATCCCTCACTGGCATTCGGATGCCAGGGTTAGAAGCTTGATTGGCATTGGACGCCAACTTCTTGCCTGTTTCTGGCATTTGAACGCCAGAACTGAGCTTCCATTGGGCGTTTGACCCCAGCTCCTTGCCTGTTTCTGGCGTTTGAACGCCAGAATTGTTCTTCTCTGGGCTCTTACTGTCCTTAGAGGGATTTTGGATAATATTTTGCTCATCCTCTGTCAGTTGTTCTTTCCTTGGCTTTCTGCTGCTCTGAAGTGAGGTATTTAATGTTTTTCCACTTCTTAATTGAACTGCCTAGCACTCTTCTGTTATCTGCTTTGATAACTTCTGTTTTATCTGATTCAATTTTGCCTCCATGTTTTTATTAGCATTTTTAGTGTCTTGTAGCATCTCCTTGAATTCTGCTAGCTGTCTTGTTAGAAAGCACAATTGTTGATTGAGTTCAGCAACTTATTCTGGAGGACCAAGTTCAGTAGACACTACTTTGGCTTCTTCTTTTATAGAGGACCCACTACTTATGTACAGATGCTAGTTTCTAGCAACTATATCAATAAGCTCTTGAGCCTCTTCAATAGTTTTTCTCATGTGTATAGATCCACCAGCTGAGTGGTCTAGAGATATCTGAGCTCCTTCTGTAAGCCCATAGTAGAAGATGTCTAATTGCACCCACTCTGAAAATATTTCAGAGGGACATTTCCTTAGCATCCCTCTGTACCTCTCCCAGGCATTATAAAGGGATTCATCATCCTCTTGTTTAAAGCCTTGGATGTCCAGCCTTAGCTGTGTCATCCTTTTTGGAGGGAAATATTGATTCAGGAATTTCTCTGATAATTGTTTCCATGTCCTTATGCTTGCTGTGGGTTGGTTATTTAACCACCTTTTAACTTGATCTTTTACAGCAAACGGAAACAGTAACAGCCTGTATACATCCTGATCTACCTCCTTGTCACGTACTGTGTCAGCAATTTGCAAGAATTGTGCCAGAAACTCAGTAGGTTCTTCCTGCGGAAGACCGGAATACTGGTAATTTTGCTGCACCATGACAATGAATTGAGGATTTAGCTCAAAATTGCCTGCTTTGATGGGAGGTATACAGATACTACTCCCATATGCAGCAGTAGTGGGATTAACATATGACCCCAGAGTCCTTTTGGACTATTTATTTCCACTTAGATCCATGATGGATAAAATGGAATTGATATGAATTGCAAAGAAAATATATTTTTGTTTTTATTTTATTGAAGTAGATCAAACCAAATTATTAAGATAAATAAAAATATTAAGATAAAATAAAATAAAATAATTAGAATTTAAAATGTAAATTTCGAAAACTTAGAGAAAAAATAAATTTGAAAGTGAAAATAATTGCTTAATTGAGAAGATCTGAAAAACTTTGGATATGATTTTTGAAAAAGATTTTGAACTTTGAAAAGATTTGATTTTTAAAATAAAAATATGAATTTTTCAAAGTAATTTTCGAAAATTCAATTTAAATTAAAGAGAAAAGATATTTTTGAATTTAATGAGGAAAGAGAAAAACAATAAAATGACACAAGACTTAAAATTTTTAGATCTAATGCTCCTTGTTTTTTCGAAAGTTTTGGAGGGAAGACACCAAGGAACACCAAACTTAAAGATTTTAAGATTGAAACACAGAGAAGCCTCAAAAATACTTTGAAGACTCACAAGAATATAAAAAGAACACCAAACTTAAAACTTTTAGAAAAATAAAAATAATTTTTCGAAAATAAAAAAATTAACAAGAGAACACCAAACTTAAAAGTTTGACATGAGATTTAATCAGAGAAAAATTATTTTTGAAAAAATTTTAAAATAAAAATTCTCAATTACCAAGAACATAAGCACACTGCTCTAGCCAATTGAGCTATAAATTTAAAGTGTTTTAATAAAGGTATTTAATGTATAAAATTTTTTGAATACTGATAATTTGAAAATGCACAAGAAAAACAAGAAAAGGCACAGGACAGGAAAAACTAAAGATCAAACAAGAAAAATAACAAGAACAACTTGAAGATCAAGAAAGAACAATGAACACAAATTCAAAAATTTAAAGGAAAATAAAAACATGCAATTGACACCAAACTTAAAATATGAAACTAAACTCAAACAGAAGATTAAATCATGAAGTTATTGGTTCTAAAAATTTTCGAAAATAATTTAGAAAAATAAAATAAGGATTTTAAAATTTTAACCAAAAACAATAATAGAAGACTCTAAACTAAAAAAAGAAAAATTTTTCCTAATCTAAGCAACAAAATAAACCGTCAGTTGTCCAAACTTGAACAATCCCCGGCAACGGCGCTAAAAACTTGGTGCGCAGAAATCGTGATCGTTCATTCCCTGGGAACGGCGCCAAAAACTTGGTGCACGAATTGTAAATCACACTTTTCACAACTCGTACCACTAACCAGCAAGTGCATTGGGTCGTCCAAGTAATACCTTACATGAGTAAGGGCCGATCCCACGGAGATTGTCGGCTTGAAGCAATCTATGGTTATTTTGTAATTCTTAGTCAGGAGATCAATGATAAGAGTGATTATATTTATGAAGAGTGAAAAGCATAAATTAAATAGTACTTGTTATGCAGTAATGGAGAACAGATTGAGATTTTGGAGATGCTCTGTCTTCTGAATCTCTGCTTTCCTACTGTCTTCTTCTTCACACACGCAGGTCTCCTTCCATGGCGAGCTGTATGTTGGTGGATCACCGTTGTCAATGGCTACCATCCGTCCTCTCAGTGAAAATGGTCCAAATGCGCTATCACCACACGGTTAATCATCTGTCGGTTCTCACTCATGTTGGAATAGGATCCATTGATCCTTTTGCGTCTGTCACTACGCCCAACACTCGTGAGTTTGAAGCTCGTCACAGTCATCCCCTCCCAGATCCTACTCGGAATACCACAGACAAGGTTTAGACTTTCTGGATCTCAAGAATGGCCGCCAATAATCCTAGCTTATACCACGAAGACTCTTATCATGAACCAAGAGGCTAAGAGATACACACTCAATCTAAGGTAGAATAGAAGTGGTTGTCAGGCACGCGTTCATAGGTTGAGAATGATGATGAGTGTCACGGATCATCACATTCATCACGGTTAAGTACAAGCGAGTATCTTAGAAGAGAAACAAGCGTGATTGAATAGAAAACAGAAGTAATTGCATTAATTCATCGAGACACAGCAGAGCTCCTCACCCCCAATCATAGAGTTTAGAGACTCATGCCGTAGAGATACAATGTAAAACGTGAAAATATCATGAGGTACAAAATAAATCTCTAAAAGTTGTTTAAATACTAAACTAGTAACCTAGGTTTACAGAAAATGAGTAAACTATGATAGATAGTGCAAAAATCCACTTCCGAGGCCAACTTAGTGTGTGCTGGGGTTGAGACTTGAGCTTTACACGTGCCTGGGCTATTTCTGGAGTTAAACGCCAGGTTGTAACTTGTTTTGGACGTTTAACTCCAACTTGTAACCTGTTTCTGGAGTTTAATGCCAAAATAGGGCAGAGAACTGGCGTTGAACGCCAGTTTGCATCGTCTAAACTCGGGTAAAGTATGGATTATTATATATTGCTGAAAAGCCCTGGATGTCTACTTTCCAACGCAATTGAGAGCGCGCCAATTGGACTTATGTAGCTCCAGAAAATCCACTTTCAGTTCAGGGAGGTCAGAATCCAACAACATCTGCAGTCCTTTTTCAGCCTCTGAATAAGATTTTTGCTCAGGTCCCTTAATTTCAGCCAGAAAATACCTGAAATCACAGAAAAATACACAAACTCATAGTAAAGTCCAGAAATGTAATTTTTATTTAAAAAATAATAAAAATATACTAAAAACTAACTAAATTATACTAAAAACTATCTAAAAACAATGCCAAAAAGCGTGTAAATTATCCGCTCATCATTCTCCTTACTTGTTGCATGAATTACAAAGCCTTGGACGCTAAACACTGAGTCGTGGCATTTAGTGCCACCCATCCAGAGGAGAATTGATCCTATTAAGCTCTTGTAGTCATGCGTACACGCGCCACATGCGTACGCACGATCCCTTTTCTGTTCCGATGATGCATATGCATGCCTAATGCGTACGCATGAGGCTTCTTTGCTTTTTCATGCACTTTTCCATCAATTATTCTTTCGAATGCTACCTGAGATCAATCAAAACTCATAAAACTCAAAGTATCATCCAAAGGGGGATAGTCCACTAAAATCCTCTAACAAAACAACTAAAAATCACATAAATCACATAGAAAAGATACAAATGATGCTCACGCATCACAACACCAAACTTGAAGTGTTACTTATCCTCAAGAAACTTGAACAATGAAAAGTAAGAATAGGTTTGGTTAGAAGTTTAAGTTCTATTGAAGCTTATGCTTGTCTTAAGAGTGGGTTTTAGCTACATTGTGATCACAAATGCATCCTTACTCTTCATTGTTTCTTGAACTTGCAAATGCCAACACCTGAAAAGAACTAGAACCCGGATGATGTTATGAAACTTTGCTCCCATTAAGTCCAGATTGATCCTTGAATTCCTTTCTTTGAACTTTAGAGAGAATTTTCAGTTGACAACTCTAAATGCTCCGTCTCAAGGCAACTCTTGATAGTGAGTGTTCTATCGGTAATCCTAAACCAGCTGGTCCAAGTTACCAGGAGATAAAGTACCCTGTGGACCTATAACTCAAACCTCTCCTTGACATGGTCACACCACAAGCATATAGCCAAGATTTTGAACCCAAACATCGATGCCCAGAGCCTCTTTGGACTACTAAATGTCTTGTCTCAAGATGGCTTGTGCAACGGGTTTTCAATCGGCAATCCTGGACCAGTTGATCCAAGTTGTCGGGTGATAAAGCATCCCTCGGATCTAATCATCCAAGCTGCCCATGGACAATAAACACCAAAGACACATATTTGGATCTCAACTATTGATGCTCAGAGCTTTGCAACTTAGCTTTCTTTTTTTATTTTCATTTTATCATATTTTTCTTTTTTTTACACTTTCTTTTTCTCTCTTTTTCTTGTTTTTCTTTTCAATCTCTTTTGGTTCAAGGATCAACCTCCTTCTCATTTACGGAGTTTTCATCACAATGCTCTAAATTCTTGTTCCTCAAGAGTCAACATTTCTCTTGTTCAAGGAACTTTATATAACATTGCAATCAAAATCACAAATATAAGTACCAGCCACTACATGCAATGTAACAAGACAATAGTAATATAAACTCAACTTTTAATTATAAACACAACTTCTTTTTCTTTTTAATCACTTCTTGAGGACGATACATAAGGCACCATTTGAAATTAGAAATATAAACTAAAAATAATCTAAAATCTAAAGGAAATAGATACAAAGAGCCATGCATTAACAATAAAACTAGAAAACGGAAAACAGGAATATAACATAAGCAAACAGAGATAGAAATAAAATGGAAAGAACTCAACCACCTCAGTCATGATAGTGGCCATCTCCCTCCTTAGGTTGTACTCCATATGGTCCTCGCAGACGCCCTATGTCTTGCCTCACTTGGTGAAGCTCGTGGCATTGACTCTCTTGCTCAGCCACAATCTGATGGAGGAGAACGTTGTGGCTATCCTGAGTGACCCTCATCTGCTCCAATGAGGATGTCAACTACTGCCAATACTCCTGAGGTGAAAAGTAGTTCTCTTGAGGCATGGGAGGTCGTGGAGGTGCTTGCTGAGCCTCTTCCTCAGCATGTCCTCTCGAAACCCTCGCGTATTCTCGTGCATGCTCTATGGTCTTCCTTGAAATTGACCCCAGCAACATCATAGAGCCGGTAAATGATATTAGGGAAGGCCAGCTTGGCATGTGTGTTGGCATTGGAGGTGATATGATAAATATGTTGTGGAATAATATCCTCCACTGCCACCTGGCTATACCCACCTTGGTGAAATCTATGTTACACTGCTTAACCGCCCAATAGGCCTTATGTTCAATTTCTACCAGGAGGTGGCATGCTTTCCCATAGACGATCTGGAAGGGACTCATCCCTAACGGGGTCTTATAGACTGTCCTATATGCCCACAATGCATCTCCCAACCGAGAGCTCCAGTCCTTCCTTTGTGGATTCACCACTTTTTCTAAAATTCGCTTTATCTCTCGATTGGACACCTCCGCTTGTCCATTGGTTTGGGGGTGATAAGTAGTTGCAACCTTGTGTAATACCCCATATCGCTTGAGTAGTGTTTCTACCTTTCTGTTGCAAAAGTGAGAATCTTGGTCACTCACGATTGCTTGTGGCGACCCATAGCGGCATACAATATTATTTCTAATGAAGGAAACCACAGTATTAGCGTCATCAAGGTGGGTATGTATTGCTTCTACCCACTTTTATACGTAATCAACTGCTAACAGAATATACATATGTCCACTTGAGTTAGGAAATGGCCCCATAAAGTCTATGCCCCAAACATCAAATATTTCACAATACAACATTGGTTGTTGAGGTATTTCATCCTTTTGGAATGCATTTTCGGACTTTTGACATTGGTGACTGACGAGCGGATATTTTATACGCTTTTTGGGGTTAATTTCATATAGTTTTGAGTATGTTTTAGTTAGTTTTTAGTCTATTTTCATTAGTTTTTAGGAAAAATTCATATTTCTGGACTTTACTATGAGTTGTGTGTTTTTCTGTAATTTTAGGTACTTTTCTGACTGAAATTGAAGGAGCTAAGCAAAAATATGATTCAGGCTGAAAAAGGACTGCTGATGCTGTTGGATTCTGACCTCCCTGCACTCAAAGTGAATTTTTTGGAGCTACAAAACTCGAAATGGCATGCTTCCAATTGCGTTGGAAAGTAGACATCCAGGGATTTCCAGCAATATATAATAGTCCATACTTTGCACAAGGATAGATGACGTAAACTGGCATTCAACGCCAGTTCTCTGCCCAATTCTGGCGTCCAGCGCCAGAAAAGGATCAAAAGCTGGAGTTGAATGCCCAAACTGGCATAAAAACTGGCGTTCAACTCCACAAATGGCCTCTGCACGTGAATTACTTAAGTCTCAGCCCAGCACACACCAAGTGGGCCCCAGAAGTGGATCTCTGCATCATCCATCATAGTTTACTCATTTTTTGTAAACCTAGGCTACTAGTTTAGTATTTAAACAACTTTTAGAAACTTATTTGGTACCTCATGACATTTTAGATCAAAACTTTGTATTCTCTGACGGCATGAGTCTCTAAACCCCATTGTTGGGGGTGAGGAGCTCTGCTGTGTCTCGATGAATTAATGCAAGTATTTCTGTTTTCCATTCAAACACGCTTGTTCCTATCTAAGATGTTCATTCGCGCTTAACTGTGATGGAGGTGATGATCTGTGACACTCATCACCTTCCTCAAATCATGAACGTGTGTCTGACAACCACCTCCGTTCTATATACGATTGAATGAGTATCTCTTAGATTCCTTAATCAGAATCTCTGTGGTATAAGCTAGAACTGATGGCGGCATTCATGAGAATCCGGAAAGTCTAAATCTTGTCTGTGGTATTCCGAGTAGGATTCAAGGATTGAATGACTGTGACGAGCTTCAAACTCCTGAAGGCTGGGCGTTAGTGACAGACGCAAAAGGATAGTAAATCCTATTCCAACCGGATCGAGAACCAACCGGTGATTAGCCGTGCTGTGACAGAGCGCGTGAGCGTAGTTTTCACTGGAAAGATGGAAGGTAGCCATTGACAACGGTGATCCACCAACACACAGCTTGCCATAGGAGGACGTGCGTGCGTGAACAAGAAAACAGAGGAAAGCAGAGATTCAGAAGACAAAGCATCTCCAAAACTCCAACATATTCTCCATTACTGCATAACAAGTAACCTTTAATCCATGCTCTATTGTTTATTTTGCAATTCAACTGATAAACATAATTGACTTCCTGACTAAGATTTACAAGATAACCATAGATTGCTTCAAACCAACAATCTCCGTGGGATTCGACCCTTACTCACGTGAGGTATTACTTGGACGACCCAGTGCACTTGCTAGTCAGTGGTACGAGTTGTGAAAAGTGTGCTTCATAATTCGTGCACCAAGTTTTTGGCGCCGTTGCCGGGGATTGTTCGTGTTTGAACAACTGACGGATTATTTTGTTGCTTAGATTAGGAAAATTTTTCTTTTTGGTTTAGAGTCTCTTATTATTGTTCTTGGTTAAAAATATCCTTCTTTAAAACAAGTGTTACATTTACTGCCCAATTGGCTAGAGCGTTAGTCTAAGTCCGTGGCAGTTTGGTACACTCTTTTTTAAAATCCTTTTCAAAAATAATATTTTCTCTATTAAATTTTGTGCCAAACTTTAAGTTTGGTGTTTTCCTGTTGATTTCCTTTGATTTTCGAAAATTTTGGTTTGGTTTTCTAAAAATTTTAAGTTTGGTGTTCCTTGGTGTTTTCTCTCCAAATTTTTCGAAAATAAGGAACATTAGATCTAAAAATTTTAAATCTTGTGCTATCTTATTATTTTTCTCTTTCCTCTTAAAAATCAAAAATATCTTTTCTCTCTATTTTAAAAACAAATTTTCGAAATATATTTCTAAAATTCATATTTTTTATTTCAAAATTTAAAAAAAAAATTTAAAAAAAAAATCATCATATCCTTTTCAAAACTTCCTAACCACTTTCTCTCTCCTCAGTTTTTCGAAAATCTTCACTCAATTTTTATTTACTTTATTTTAATTTATTTCATTTTTGAAATAAATATATAAATAAATAAATAAAAATAATTTTTCTATTTTACATCATCTCCCTTTCTCCATCATGCACCTAAGCGGAAATGAACAGTCCAGGAGGACTCTGGGGTCATATTCTAACCCCTCTACTGCTTCATATGGGAGTAGTATTTGCATACCCTCCATTGGAGTCAGTAGCTTTGAGTTGAATCCTTAGCTCATTATCATGGTGCAGCAAAGCTGCCAGTATTCCGGTCTTCCACAGGAAGAACCTACAGAGTTTCTGGCACAATTTTTACAAATTGCTGACACAGTACATGATAAAGAAATAGATCAGGATGTCTACAGACTATTACTGTTTCCATTTGCTGTAAAAGATCAAGCTAAGAGGTGGTTGAACAACCAACCTAAAGCCAGTATAAGGACATGGAAACAGCTGACAGAAAAATTCCTAAATCAATATTTCCCTCCAAAAAGGATGACACAGCTAAGGCTGGACATTCAAGGCTTCAAGCAAGGAGATAATGAATCTCTTTATAATGCCTGGGAGAGATACAGAGAGATGCTACGAAAATGCCCCTCTAAAATGTTCTCAGAGTGAGTTCAATTAGACATCTTCTACTATGGGCTTGCAGAGGGAGCTCAGATGTCTCTAGATTACTCAGCTGGTGGATCTATCTACATGAGAAAGACAATTGAAGAGGCTCAAGAGCTCATTGATACAGTTGCCAGGAATCAACATCTGTACCTAAGCAGCAACCCTTCCATGAATGAAGAGGTTAAAACAGTAACTGCTAAACTCAGTCCTGTAAAACAAGCTGCTGAATTCAATCAGTAATTGGACTTTCTAACAAAGCAGCTAGCCGAATTTAAAGACAGGTTACAAGAGACAAGGATGGCTAATATACATATGGACGAACAGTTTAAGCAAACAAAGCAGCAGCTGTCAAGGCAAATAGCAGAAGAATGCCAAGCAGTTCAACTAAGAAGTGGGAAAATATTAAATACCCCACCTCAAGGCAGCAAAAAGCTAAGAATTGAGCAAACCACCCAAAATTCACCTGAGGACAGTAAGAGCCCAGGGAAAAATAATTTTGGCGCTAAAACACCAGAAAATTGGTGGAAGGCTGGCGCTGAACGCCCAGACCATGGCCAAAACTGGCGTTCAACGCCAGAAACAAAGCAGGACTGGCGTTCAACTCCAGAAATGGGCAAGGATCTGGCGTTGAACGCCCAAAATGGGCAAGATCTGGCGCTGAACGCCCAAAATGGGCACAATTCTGGCATTCAGACGCCAGGAGCAGACAAGGAGCTGGCGTCCAGTTTCACTCCAGCTTCTAACTCTGGCACTCAATTGCCAGTGAAGGATCAGACACACACAAATGCTGATCACAACCCCTCTAAAAAGGCTTCTTCAACCAATTCTATAGGCAATAAACCTGCAGCAACTAAGGTTGAAGAATATAAAGCCAAGATACCTTATCCTCAAAAACTCTGGAAAGATGAGCAGGATAAGCAATTTGCTCACTTTGCAGACTATCTCAGGACTCTTGAAATAAAGATTCCATTTGCAGAAGCACTTGAGCAAATACCTTCTTATGCCAAGTTCATGAAAGAGATCTTGAGTCATAAAAAGGATTGGAGAGAAACAGAAAGAGTTCTCCTCACTGAAGAATGCAGTGCAGTCATTCTGAAGAGCTTTCCTGAAAAGCTTCAAGACCCTGGAAGTTTTCTGATACCATGCACATTAGAAGGTAATTGCACCAAGACAGCTTTATGCGATCTTGGGGCAAGCATCAACCTAATACCTGCATCCACTATCAGGAAGCTTGGCTTAACTGAAGAAGTTAAACCAACCCGAATATGTCTCCAACTTGCTGATGGTTCCACTAAATACCCATCAGGCGTGATTGAGGACATGATTGTCAGAGTTGGGCCATTCGCCTTTCCCACTGACTTTGTTGTGCTGGAAATGGAGGAGCACAAGAGTGCTACTCTCATTCTAGGAAGACCCTTCCTAGCAACTGGACGATCCCTCATTGACGTCCAACAGGGGGAAATAACCCTGAGAGTCAATGATGATGAGTTCAAGTTGAACGCTGTCAAAGCCATGCAGCATCCAGACACATCAACAGACTGCATGAAAGTTGATCTTATTGACTCCTTGGTAGAAGAGATCAACATGGCTGAGAGTCTCGAATCAGAGTTGGAAGACATCTTTGAAGATGTTCAGCCTGATTTGGAGGATTCAGAGGACATGAAAGAGCCTCTGAACTTTCTTCTGAAAGAGGAAAAACCTCCTAAACCCGAGCTCAAGCCATTACCACCATCCTTGAAATATGTGTTTCTAGGAGAAGGTGACACTTTTCCAGTGATTATAAGCTCTGCTTTAAATTCACAGGAAGAGGAGGCACTTATTCAAGTGCTAAGGACACACAAGACAGCTCTTGGGTGGTCCATAGGTGACCTTAAGGGCATAAGCCCAGCTAGATGCATGCACAAAATCTTATTGGAGGATAATGCCAAACCAGTGGTGCAACCACAGAGGCGGCTCTATCCAGCCATGAAAGAAGTGGTGCAGAAAGAGGTCACCAAATTACTGGAGGCTGGGATTATTTATCCTATTTCTGATAGCCCCTGGGTGAGCCATGTTCAAGTCGTCCCAAAAAAGGGAGGCATGACAGTGATTCATAATGAAAAAAATGAACTGGTTCCTACAAGAACAGTTACAGGGTGGCGCATGTGTATTGACTACAGAAGGCTCAATACAGCCACCAGAAAGGATCATTTTCCTTTACCATTCATAGACCAGATGCTAGAAAGACTAGCAGGTCATGATTATTACTGCTTTTTGGATGGCTACTCAGGCTATAACCAGATTGCAGTGGATCCCCAGGATCAAGAGAAAACAGCATTCACATGTCCATCCGGAGTGTTTGCTTATAAAAGGATGACATTTGGGCTATGTAATGCGCCTGCAACCTTCCAGAGATGCATGCTCTCTATTTTCTCTGATATGGTGGAAAAATTTCTGGAAGTCTTCATGGATGACTTCTCAGTATATGGAGACTCATTCAGCTCCTGTCTTGATCACCTGAAACTTGTTCTGAAAAGATGCCAAGAGACCAACCTAGTTTTAAACTGGGAAAAGTGTCACTTCATGGTGACTGAAGGAATTGTTCTTGGGCATAAAATCTCAAACAAGGGAATAGAGGTGGATCAAGCAAAAATAGAGGTAATTGAAAAATTACCACCACCTGCCAATGTTAAGGCAATCAGAAGCTTTCTGGGGCATGCAGGATTCTATAGGAGGTTTATAAAGGATTTTTCAAAAATCGCAAAACCTCTAAGCAATCTGTTAGCTGCTGACACACCATTTGTATTTGACACAGAGTGCCTGCAGGCATTTGAAACGCTGAAAGCTAAGCTGGTCACAGCACCAGTCATCTCTGCACCAGACTGGACATTACCATTTGAGCTAATGTGTGATGCCAGTGATCATGCCATTGGTGCAGTATTGGGACAGAGGCACGACAAGCTTCTGCATGTCATTTATTATGCCAGTCGCGTTCTAAATGATGCCCAGAAAAATTACACAACCACAGAAAAAGAACTACTTGCAGTGGTTTATGCCATTGACAAGTTTAGATCATACTTAGTAGGATCAAAAGTGATTGTGTATACTGACCATGCTGCTCTTAAATATCTATTCACAAAGCAGGATTCAAAACCCAGGCTCATTAGATGGGTATTGCTTCTGCAAGAATTTGATATAGAAATAAGAGACAGAAAAGGGACAGAGAACCAAGTGGCTGATCATCTGTCCCGGATAGAGCCAGTGGAAGGGACGTCCCTCCCCTTTCTTGAGATCTCTGAGACGTTTCCTGATGAGCATTTATTTGCCATTCAAGAAGCACCATGGTTTGCCGATATTGCAAACTATAAAGCTGCAAGGTTCATACCCAAGGAGTACAACAGGATACAAAAGAAGAAATTAATTACTGATGCAAAGTACTACTTGTGGGATGAACCTTATCTCTTTAAGAGATGTGCAGACGGAATTATCCGTAGGTGTGTGCCTAGAGAAGAAGCTCAGAGGATCCTGTGGCATTGCCACGGATCTCAATATGGAGGCCATTTCGGAGGTGAGCGAACAGCCACCAAGGTCCTCCAATGTGGCTTCTATTGGCCCACACTTCATAAAGATTCCCGAGAATTTGTACGTAATTGTGACAGTTGCCAAAGAGCTGGTAATCTGCCTCATGGTTACGCCATTCCTCAACAAGGAATCTTGGAAATTGAGTTATTTGACGTATGGGGAATTGACTTCATGGGACCTTTCCCACCATCATACTCAAACACTTATATTCTGGTGGCAGTTGACTATGTATCAAAATGGGTTGAGGCTATTGCCACACCCAACAATGATACTAAAACAGTGTTGAAGTTCTTCCAGAAACATATCTTTAGCAGGTTTGGTGTCCCTAGAGTACTAATCAGTGATGGGGGCACCCACTTCTGCAATAAACAGCTTTACTCTGCCATGGTTCGGTATGGAATTCGCCACAAGGTGGCCACTCCATATCATCCACAAACCAATGGGCAAGCTGAAGTATCTAATAGAGAATTAAAGAGAATCCTGGAACGGACAGTAAATACCCGTAGAAAGGATTGGGCACGGAGCTTGGATGATGCTCTGTGGGCTTACAGGACAGCATTCAAGACCCCCATAGGGACATCTCCATACCAACTCGTGTATGGTAAGGCATGTCACCTGCCCGTGGAACTGGAACATAAAGCCTACTGGGCAACCAGATTCCTAAACTTTGATGCCAAATTAGCAGGAGAAAAATGATTGCTCCAGCTAAATGAGCTAGAGGAATTCAGATTCACAGCTTTCGAAAATGCCAAGCTTTATAAAGAAAAATCAAAAAAATGGCATGACAGAAAGCTGTTATCTAGAATCTCTGAACCAGGACAGAAGGTTCTGTTGTTTAACTCTAGACTCAGGCTATTCCCCGGGAAATTGAAATCCCGGTGGAGGGGACCATACGTGATTACAAGTGTATCACCATATGGTTATGTGGAGTTTCAAGATATTGATTCTGATAAGAAGTTCATTGTCAATGGACAGAGAATCAAGCATTATCTTGAAGGCAACATTGAGCAAGAATGCTCAAGGCTGAAGCTAGATTAAAAGCTCAGCAAGGTCCAGCTAAAGACAATAAAGAAGCGCTTGCTAGGAGGCAACCCAGCCATGGGGCAACAATCCTCTAAGTATTTTGCCCTATTTCTATTTTTATTTTCATTTGTTTATATAGAGTCCATTGATAACAAGGTAAATAATCATTTACAGAAGACCTCGGCACACAAAACAGAGAAAAAGAGCTCACTGGTAAGAAAACGCCAGTAAAAGTGCATTTTGGGCGTTCAACGCCCAAAATGGGCATCCACTGGGCGCTGAACGCCAGTAATGGTAGCAATCTGGGCGTTCAACGCTAGAAATGGGCACCCACTGGGCGTTGAACGCCAGTAATGGCAGCAGTTGGGCGTTGAACGCCCAGGAGAGCAGCATTTGGGCGCTGAACGCCCAAAACAGACAGTGTTTGGGCGTTCAAACGCCAAGAGAGCAAGGAGGAGCCAAATCTATTTTTCTACACGTATTTCCATTCTAATTTCAAATTTTATGTTTCAAGGCATGATTTTTACATGAACATGTTAAGAACCCTGATTTCTAAAATCCTTAAATTCTAAAAATCCATCTTTCCAAATTCAATCCAACTCTTTTCAAATCTTTTCTGAAAACAAATCTATCTTTTTCACTCTAAAATCTTTTCAACTAATCCATATCTTTTTCAAATCTCCATATTATCTTTTTCAAAAATTCAGATTTATCTTTTTCAAAAATCTATCATATCTTTTCAAAATTAAACTATATCTTCTATCTTATCTTTTTCAACTCAATCTTTTTATCTTATCTTTTCCAATTTTTCGAAAACCCACCCCCCATCCCTTTAAATTTGGGTTCGGCCTCCCTCCTCCACCATCAACAATTGCACCTAGCTCTCCTTCTATCCCTCTCCTTTCTTTTCTTTTGCTTGAGGACAAGCAAACCTCTAAGTTTGGTGTGTTTATCCGAGATCACTAAGATCATGGCTCCTAAAGGAAAACAACCCACTCCAAGAGGCAAGAAAGAGAGCGTTCCAAAACCACTTTGGAATCAAGGGAAGTTCTTATCTAAAGAACATTCAGACCATTATCTTAAAGTAATGGGTCTGAGATCAGTGATCCCGGAAGTTAGATTCGATCTGAAAGAAGATGAATATCCGGAGATCCAGGAGCAAATTCGAATCAGGAACTGGGAAGTCCTAGCTAATCCTGAAACGAAAGTGGGAAGGAACATGGTCCAGGAGTTCTATGCTAATATGTGGCAGACTGACAAGCAAAAACTATCTGGAACTGCCTTCTATGAATTTCGAACCATGGTCAGAGGAAAGATTGTGCATACCACCCCTGACAAGATCAGAGAGATCTTAAAGCTACCTCAGCTAAAGGATGATCCAGACTCCTTCAACAGGAGGATGATGAGAGCAGACATTGACCTAGATAAGATTCTAGAGGACATATGTATCCCTGGAGCCAGGTGGACCACCAACACAAAGGGTGTCCCAAATCAACTCAAGAGAGAGGATCTCAAACCAGTCGCCAGAGGATGGCTGGACTTCATTGGGCGTTCTCTGTTGCCCACTAGCAACCGTTTTGAAGTCACAGTTAAAAGAGCAGTGATGATCCATTGCATCATGATGGGAAAGGAAGTGGAGGTTCATCAGCTGATTTCAACTGAACTCTACAAAATTGCTAACAAAAATTCTAAAGAGGCCAGGTTGGCTTATCCAAGCGTGATTTCTCTGCTCTGCAAGGACGCTGGAGTAAGGATGGGAATAACTGAGTATATCCCAATTGAGAAGCCTATTACCAAAGCATCAATGGAAAAACAACAAGCACAGGAGGATCCCATCAAGAAGAGAGCACAGGAATTCCTCCCAGAGATCCCTCAATCTGAATACTGGGAGTATCTTGAGACGTCTGTTACCAAGATACGGGAAGTCATGGAGCAAATAATAAAAGAACAGAAGGAACATAGTCAAATGCTGACCTATATGTTTAAAGAATAAGAGGAGCAAGGGCGTGACTTAAGGGAATTGAAGCGCCAAAAGTCTTCTCTTGTAGGACCAAGTACCCCAAGGATCAGAGGAACCCCCGTTCCCCCAGAATAAAGGTTGTTAATTTCCAATTTCTGCCTTAACTCTGTGACAGTGTCCTTATAGAAGTTTACCTTAGGAGTCATATACTAGTAATTAGTGTCTATTTTGATTTTATCTCCAATTAAGCTATAGTTTATTTTTCTCATCATCAGCAAACATGAATAAAGTAGTAGATCTTTTGAATAAGAGGCAATAAAATTTCGAGTTTTAATAAGAGAAATTCTAATTAGTTAAATGTGGTGGCAATGCTTTCTGTCTTCTGAATGAATGCTTGAACAGTGCATACGTCTTTTGAATTTGTTGTTTAAGACTGTTAAATATGTTGGTTCTTGAAAGAATGATGAACATGAGACATGTTATTGATAATCTGAAAAATCATAAAAATGATTCTTGAAGCAAGAAAAAGCAGCAAAAAAACAAAGCTTGCCAAAAAAAAAAAAGAGAGAAAAAGCAAGCAGAAAAAGTCAATAACCCTTAAAACCAAAAGGCAAGGGCAAATGAAAAGGATCCCAAGGCTTTGAGCATCAGTGGATAGGAGGGCCTAAAGGACTAAAATCCTGGTCTAAGCGGCTAAACCAAGTTGTCCCTAACCGTGTGCTTGTGGCGTGAAGGTGTCAAGTAAAAACTTGAGACTGAGCGGTTAAAGTCAAGGTCCAAAGCAAAAAAGAAGAGTGTGCTTAAGAACTCTGGACACCTCTAATTGGGGACTTTAGCAAAGCTGAGTCACAATCTGAAAAGGTTCACCCAGTTATGTGTCTGTGGCATTTATGTATCCGGTGGTAATACTGGAAAACAAAGTGCTTAGGGCCACGGCCAAGACTCATAAAGAAGCTGTGTTCAAGAATCATCACACTGAACTAAGAGAATCAATAACACTATCTGAATTCTAAGTTCCTATAGATGCCAATCACTCTGAGCTTCAATGGATAAAGTGAGATGCCAAAACTGTTCAGAAGCAAAAAGCTACTAGTCCTGCTCATCTAATTAGAATCTGAGCTTCAATCAAAAACTCTGAGATATTATTGCTTCTCAACCTATTAGTCTTCTATTTTATTTATCTAGTTGCTTGGGGACAAGCAACAGTTTAAGTTTGGTGTTGTGATGAGCGGATATTTTATACGCATTTTGGGGTTAATTTCATATAGTTTTGAGTATGTTTTAGTTATTTTTTAGTCTATTTTCATTAGTTTTTAGGAAAAATTCATATTTCTGGACTTTACTATGAGTTGTGTGTTTTTCTGTAATTTCAGGTGCTTTTCTGACTGAAATTGAAGGAGCTGAACAAAAATCTGATTCAGGCTGAAAAAGGACTGCTGATGCTGTTGGATTCTGACCTACCTGCACTCAAAGTAGATTTTCTGGAGCTACAGAACTCGAAATGGCATGCTTCCAATTGCGTTGGAAAGTAGACATCTAGGGATTTCCAGAAATATATAATAGTCCATACTTTGCACAAGGATAGATGACGTAAACCGGCGTTCAACGCCAGTTCTCTGCCCAATTCTGGCGTCCAGCGCCAGAAAAGGATCAAAAGCTGGAGTTGAACGCCCAAACTGGCATAAAAACTGGCGTTCAACTCCACAAATGGCCTCTGCACATGAATTACTTAAGTCTCAGCCCAGCACACACCAAGTGGGCCCCAGAAGTGGATCTCTGCATCATCCATCATAGTTTACTCATTTTTTGTAAACCTAGGCTACTAATTTAGTATTTAAACAACTTTTAGAGACTTATTTGGTACCTCATGACATTTTAGATCAAAACTTTGTATTCTCTGACGGCATGAGTCTCTAAACCCCATTGTTGGGGGTGAGGAGCTCTGCTGTGTCTCGATGAATTAATGCAAGTATTTCTGTTTTCCATTCAAACACGCTTGTTCCTATCTAAGATGTTCATTCGCGCTTAACTGTGATGGAGGTGATGCTCTGTGACACTCATCACCTTCCTCAAATCATGAACGTGTGCCTGACAACCACCTCCGTTCTATATACGATTGAATGAGTATCTCTTAGATTCCTTAATCAGAATCTCCGTGGTATAAGCTAGAACTGATGGCGGCATTCATGAGAATCCGGAAAGTCTAAATCTTGTCTGTGGTATTCCGAGTAGGATTCAAGGATTGAATGACTGTGACGAGCTTCAAACTCCTGAAGGCTGGGCGTTAGTGACAGACGCAAAAGGATAGTAAATCCTATTCCAACCGGATCGAGAACCAACCGGTGATTAGTCGTGCTGTGACAGAGCGCGTGAGCGTAGTTTTCACTGGAAAGATGGAAGGTAGCCATTGACAACAGTGATCCACCAACACACAGCTTGCCATAGGAGGACGTGCGTGCGTGAACAAGAAGACAGAGGAAAGCAGAGATTCAGAAGACAAAGCATCTCCAAAACTCCAACATATTCTCCATTACTGCATAACAAGTAACCTTTAATCCATGCTCTATTGTTTATTTGCAATTCAACTGATAAACATAATTGACTTCTTGACTAAGATTTACAAGATAACTATAGATTGCTTCAAACCAACAATCTCCGTGGGATTCGACCCTTACTCACGTGAGGTATTACTTGGACGACCCAGTGCACTTGCTGGTCAGTGGTACGAGTTGTGAAAAGTGTGCTTCATAATTCGTGCACCAGTGACATGACACACAAAATTGGTTAGCATCCTTAAACAATGTTGGCCATCAAAATTCACAATCCAAAACCTTTTTAGCCGTCCGTTGTGGGCCAAAGTGGCCACCACACTCGGAGGAATGGCAAGCTTCAAGAATGGGTTGGAATTCAGATTTCGGGACACATCTACGAATTACTTGGTCTACTCCCCTTTTCCACAAGTGAGGGTCATCCCAAATGTAATATTTGGAATCACTCATCAACTTGTCCCTTTGATGTTTTGAAAAGTTGGGAGGAAAAATATTAGCAACCAAATAGTTCGCCATTGGTGCAAACCAAGGAAAACTATCCGAAATAGCATGCAAACTATCCAAAGGGAATGAGTTGTCAATCGGAAATGGGTCATATTTAAGATTTTCAAGGAGGCTTAGATGGTCCACAACTAAATTTTGTGACCCACTTCGATCCCTAATCTCAATGTCAAATTCTTGCAAGAGCAAAATCCAACGTATGAGCCTAGGTTTCGACTCATTCTTTGTCAACAAATACTTTAAAGCTGCATGATCCATGTATACCACTATTTTAGAGCCCAGCAAGTAAGATCTAAATCATTCCAATGCATGAACAATATCTAAGAGCTCTTTTTCCGTAGTGGTATAGTTGGATTGTGCCGCATCCAATGTCTTTGAGGAATGAGCAATGATGTAAAGGAGCTTACCATCGCGCT
The DNA here is from genome assembly GCF_059453495.1 of Arachis ipaensis. NCBI lineage: Eukaryota > Viridiplantae > Streptophyta > Magnoliopsida > Fabales > Fabaceae > Arachis > Arachis ipaensis. Next base: position 27,649,243 of record NC_142441.1, on the reverse strand, counting down.
GTGCAAGCGCGATACCTATGGCATGATTTGATGCGTCGCACATGATCTCGAACGGCTGCGTCCAGTCAGGGCCCCTCACAATTGGTGCTGCGGTAAGGGCTCTCCTCAACTCCTCAAATGCTTACACACAAACACTATCAAACTCAAAGTCTACGTCCTTTTGGAGTAGGCGTGATAATGGCAATGCAATCTTACTAAAATTCTTGATAAAGCGCCTATAGAATCCTGCATGCTCCAAAAAGGAACGAACCTCCCTCACAGAAGAGGGGTGAGGTAAACTGGTAATGACATCAACCTTGGCCAGGTCTACAGAAATGCCCTTATCAGAAACTATGTGTCCTAACACTATACCTTATCTTACCATGAAGTGACATTTTTCGAAATTGAGGACAAGGTTAGTGTCAACACACCTCTCTAAGACCTTGGCCAAGTGTTCCAAACAACTATCAAAAGAAGTCCCATGTACACTGAAATTGTCCATAAAGACTTCCAGACAACTCTTCGTAAGATCGGAAAAGACACTAGTCATGCACCGCTGAAAAGTGGCGGGTGCATTGCATAACCCAAATGGCATCCTTTTGTAAGAAAAGGTGCCAAAGGGACAAGTAAAGGTAGTCTTCTCCTGATCCTCAGGAGCAATATGTATCTGGAAGTAGCCAGTAAAACCATCAAGAAAGTAATAATGAGATTTACCTGCAAGTCGGTCCAACATCTGGTCAATGAATGGCAAGAGGTAATGGTCTTTTCTTGTTGTGGCGTTTAGCCTCCTATAATCGATGCATACCCGCCATGCATTTTGCACTCTTGTAGTGACCTCTTCACCATCATCCTTTTTAACAGTAGTAATCCCTGATTTCTTTGGAACGACTTGGACTGGGCTCACCCACTCACTGTCAGAAATCAGATATATAATACCCGCATCAAGTAGCCTTGTGACTTCCTTTTTCACCACATCAAGAATGGTAGGATTGAACCTTCTTTAGAGTTGTCTAACTGGCCGAGCTCCTTTTTAGAGAAAAATACGGTGCATACACATGCGGGGATCAATCCCCACAATATCGGCCAAGCTCCAACCGATTGCTTTCTTGTGCTTCCTTAAGACCTCTAGGAGCTTCTCCTCTTCTTGGCTAGAAAGCTCACTAGCAATAATGACCGAAAACTTTTGGTTGTCCTCAAGGAATGCATACATCAAGTGAGAGAGTAGAGGCTTCAATTCACTTTTTGCTTCAAGTTGAGGTTCTTTTTCACTAAGCTCATGAAGCTCATCTTCATCAACTTTCTCTTGTTCACCCTCATGTTTATCCTTCTCTTCAACAACAGGATAGTATAACTTGTTGTGATCTTCCCTTTGGATCTCCGCTACTACCTCATCAATCACATCACATCAGAGAACAGAGTACTCTTCGGGTGGGTGTCTCATGGCCTCTTCTAAATTGAACTTGATGGTTTTGTCAAGTACCTCAAAGGAGTATGTGCCGGTAAAGGCATATAATTTAAACTTAGAGGTCTTCAAGAAGGGTCTACCAAGGAAAACGGAGGAAGAACTTCCATTTTCCGTCGGAGGCATCTCAAGAATATAGAAATCAACTAGAAACACTAAATCCTTGATTGTCACAAGCACATCTTCTGCTATCCCTACTACGGTGATCACACTCTTATCGGCAAAGACAAATCTGGCGGCCGATTTTTTCAATGGAGCTAAATTTAACCTTGCAAATATAGAGAGTGACATGATATTTACACAAGCCCCTAAATCGCACATGAAATCATAAAATGCAACTCCACCAATCAAAGAAGACACTAAACATGGTCTAGGTCACTACATTTTTCCAGAATAGGCTTTATCAATGAAGAAATGGAACTACCCAATGACAATGTCTCTAACTCACCAATCCTATCTTTGTGTGTGCACAAGTCCTTCAAAAACTTAGCATACTTCAAAATTTGTTGAATGGCATCAAGAAGTGGAATGGTTACCTCAACCTTCTTGAATACTTGAAGCATGTTGGGATCAAATTCTGGAGTTTTCTTGGCCTTCTTTACCATGGAAGGGAATTGGATAGGAATAGATTCATCCATTATAGCCTTCCTCTTGGGCTCCTTGGGGCTCACTTCTTCTTCCTCTTGCCTTGTGTCTACCTCCTCTTCTTCATGTGGAACCTCTACAACCACTTCCTCCTCATGAATATCTTCCATGGTCCTAGGAGGTATCTCCTTCAATGTAGTCCCCGACCGTAAAGTGATGGCGTTGAGACCGCCCTTTGAGTTTGGAAGAGGTTGGGATGGAAGGCTAGAAGAGCTTGAGGGTTGGTTAGTGTTGTTGGAGGAAGGTAAAGACATCCTTGAAAGCATTTCAGTGATGTTGGACAATTGAGCATTTATGTTACCAAATTGAGCCTTATTGTTCTCTTCATGCCTCTCTACCATAATTTTAAGTCTCTCTTGTTCATGGTAGAGTGCACGGTTAGAATATCAATTTGGTTAGTGGAAGAGGATGAAGGTTGGTTGGATTGTCATCTTTGATGAGGAGCTTGGTATCTAGAATGATTGTTTTGGTTTTGGTGAGGTGCTTGATATGATTGGTTGTGATGATTTTGGTAGGCTTGATGGTTGTTGTTGTGATATTGAGATGAAGATTAGTGGTTGTTGTGGTAATGAAAAGAAGAGTTGTTCCATCTTTAGTTTTGATTGCTCCCTTGTGCATTGTCCCTCCACCCTTGGTTGCAACTATTACTATGAGAGTAATTGTTTTGGCCTTGAGATTAATAGGGTGGACGGTTGTTATAGTTCACATTGGCTACTGCAAGGGTATAATCCTCTTGAACTTGGTGGCATTGGTCGGTGTAATGTGCGGTGCTAGAGCATAAACCATTTATTCTAGGAGGCCCTTCGAGTTGGAGAACTTGGGGTGGACCTTGGACAGCTTGAATTGAATAAAATGCCTTTTGTTCCTTACGCATCTCCGTGAGAAGAGTAGTCATATCCCCAAGTACTTTAGTCAAACTTGATTCCGAAGGAGGTGCTTTCACCACACCCTTGAGGGAATTGATCCTTACCCTTACATGTTGTGTAGCCTCAGTGACATCATTTATCAAGCTCTAAGCTTCTGCCGCCGTCTTATTTTTGGAAAGGGAACCTCCACTAGAAGCGGTGAGCAATCTTTTATTCGCCGCGCAAAGACCTCCAGTGAAATAACTAATGAGCAAGTGAGTGTCCAATCCATGGTGTGGGCAAGATTCCAAGAGCCTCTTGAATCGAATCCAATACTCATATAGGGTCTCTTGGTCCTTTTGCATTATACCAGAGATTTCTTTTCGATATAGTCGGTCTTCTCTGGCGGAAAGAACTTGTCTAAAAACTCTCTTCTCAACAAATCCCATTCGGTCACTACCTCATCCGGTTGGGAATAGAACCACTCTTTTGCTTGCCCCTCAAGAGAGAAGGGGAAAGCAAAGACCATAATGGCAATCTCATCGGCTCCATGCCTTCGAGTCGTAGAACAAGCAACTTGAAAATCTCTTAGATGTCTGATGGGGTCTTGGCCCGGAAGTCCATGATACTTGGGAAGCAAATTAATCAAACTATTCTTCAACTCAAAGTTCGGATCAAGAATTGGATATTTAGCTTGCAATGGATCCAGAGCCCCTTGTTCGTGGAAGGTGATTCTTCGTGGCTCCGCCATATAGTGTTCACCTGTAGGATGCAAAGATGTATCAGTGATGTCAACAGAAGAATAAGAAGTAGTGGACTCTAAGTCGCTCTTGGTTCCGTCTAATGGTTCGGCAAGTCCCTCAAGAGAGGCTGAAGCACTAGTCGTGTAACTCAACCGCCGCCTAGCTTGCCGAGTGTGTAACAAAGTTCTTTCAATCTCAGGATCAAACTTGGCTAAGCTAGAGTTCGGTCGGGACCGAGTCATCCAACTTAGAATTCATAGCTCATGCATAAAAAGAAATCTAAACTAAAAACAAAATATTAAAAGCAAGTAAACTATCTACACTATTCACGTATTCACATAACCAATATCAAGGCATACGTTGCAACCATTCCCCGGTAAGGGTGCCAAAAATTTGATACGACAAGATTATGGTTGGTATAGAATTTCACACAAAAATCGTCACGTTGTAAGTATAGTTCTAAAACAATGTGTAATCCTACCAATCAAATTTAGAATTATTGGTTGTCACAAAGTCAACCCCAATATAAAGTAACCGAGAGTATTGGTCTCGGGTCGTCCTCAAGAGAATGGGCAAACATGTGCATCAATATTGGTTAGAATTCCGGGGTTGGGAGTCATAGGCAAGAATTTAAACTACTAAACTTAACATGCAAGGAATCTTAGAGTGCAAGAAACTAAATCAAGTAACTAAAACTAAGTATGAGCAATTTCAATCTAGCAAGAGAACATATAAGCTACTTCTATGCTAAGACTAAGTAAACAACTAAACTAGCTACAACAAGAACTAAACAATTGGGATTTTTGGATTTCAAATATGAATAATAAAAACACTCTTGGCTAGGCATAGGGATTGGGGTCACTATCCTTGTCTAATAACCATATCTTGACAATTATGAGGAACTAAGCTCATTAAATGTACCTCTATGCTTGAAGTATGCATACTGTCTACTTCCAAGCTTGAAGTACGTTAAATGGCTTGGTCAATTTTAACTCATAAGTCCCAATCCAACTACTAATTGATTTAGTAGTAGATTGGTATCAATGGGTATCAATTTGACCACTAGGGCTCTCAAATCACCAAATCAGTTAGACTCAATGACTCAAGTTTACCCAACCCCCTTAGCCTAGGCCAATAGTAAAGAAAACTACTCTATAATCAAAGGAAATATTTCATCAAACACATGGTATGCATTAATAAAAGACATATTCAAATTACAAACAAGTAATCACTAACAATTATCAATAGAAAACAACTCAAACAACACTATTGATCATAGAAAACATCAATGCATCAATAGAAATTCTAGATCTACAAAGTTCATGAAATGAGAAGAAAAGGGAAAGTAACAAGAAAATTCAAATTCAAACACAAGATCTAAACAAATGAAAACTAGAGAACTCAAATTGAATGATTGGGACTAAGATTAACAACATCCAATTCAGAAATTCAACAAGGGAAGATCAAATCAAACTAGATCTAGAGAAAAGTAAGTGTTTCTCTCTCTAGAACATGAGAGCCAAAACTAGTCAAAATGTGTGTAAAGTGTACAATGAATGATCCTCCCTTTTTTCCCTAGAGTTCCTGGGTCTTTTCCATGCAGAATCCAGCTGAATTTAGGCCTGGAGCTCCTCAGAAATCACCAGCCACGATTTCATTAATGAGGTCACGTGCTGGGCGTCACGTGTGCGCGTCGGTCACGCGTGCGCGTCGTCTGAGTTTCGCGAGCCACGCATACGTGTCAAGCATGCGTACGCGTCAATGGGAGTTCGCTATTCCACATGAATGCGTCCACTCTCGCGTGCCATTCCTAGCCTCTTGCACCCACACGTGCACGTGGGCCACGCGTGCGCGTCGCAGCTGATTCTCCAAAGCTCAGTTCTTCATGTTCCTTCCTCTCTTCTAGTCCATTCTTGCCCTATGAACTCTAAAATCACTCAACAAACATATCATGGCATCGAATGGTAATAGAAGAGGATCAAAATATGGCATTTTTAAGGAAAAAGAGCATGTTTTCAATCATGAAGTAAAATTAGGAAGGAAACACAAAACTATGCAATTTATATGAATAAGTGTGGAAAACATTGACAACCCCCCCCCCCAAAATTCTACATAATATAAACCACAAAATTGGGGTTTATCACTTCTTCATGCTCTTTTCCATCAATTCTTCATTAGAATGCTACCTGAAATCAATCAAAAACCACAAAACTCAAAGTAGCATCCAATGGGGGATTTCCACTAAAATTCTCTAACAAACCAACAAAAAACCATGTAAATCACATAAAAAAGATACAAATGATGCTCACGCGTCAATAATTCTCCTTCAACTTGGCGACCTCATCCTTCAAATCTAATTTTTCTCCAAAGACCCGACTATAACTCTCTTCGTCCTTCTTTTTCAAACCATCTGCCATGTCACACACACCCTCATATCTCTTTGCCCTCTCTTGAGACTTTGACAGATCAGAAATAAGAACTTCCTTGTCCTTTTCCAACTTCTCCTTGGCCTCCTTCAAAGATGCCACCTCAACTCTAAAGTTGGTCAAAACTCACTGAGTGGCACTAAGGGGAGTCTCCTCAAGTTGTTTTAATAAAGTAGTACAAATCCCAACCATCCGTATACCTTCTCGAGCCAACACATGAAAATGATTTTTTATGGAGACATCATCCATGCTTATAAAGCTATCAGGAATGATGTGCTCTTCACAATAGTCCACAGCGTTAAAACCATGGTCATACACACTATCAGATTCAAAAGAGGAAGCTTTACAATTTTTTGGAACTCGGCTCGAAAAAATGAGGCACAAGAGGAGTAGATTAAATGTTGGATCCAGCAGGGGGAGTAAGAGGAGGAGGTGAAGGATCAGGAAGAACTTTAGCTGGTTGAGATAGACCCGAGTTCGACTTGGAAGAGGAGGAGAGGTCACCCAACTTATTAGCCTCTTTTAATTGAATAGCTCGAGCAGCAGCATTCTTCTTGGCTTGATGAAGATTTTTCAATGCGCCCGACCCACTAGTCATCCTTGCTACAAAACCAGAAATGAAATCCAGGTTACATAAACTTGATAAATACAAGAGGATATCTACAAAATACAAAGGATTACTACTTAGCTTAGTACGAATATGGCTCGACTTTCCTAGTAAAAATTTCTTGGTATCAAGGCTAGGAGCTCGGCCCCAACACTCTTGGAATAGGGCCACTATATATTCTTCTACCTCATCTCAGTCCTCAAGATTGTATTTAATAATATTGGGAACTTCAACCAGTACAAACTAAAAATGGCTTAATCTTTTTTACTTAGAAAGAAAGGTCGAACATCCTCTACAGATTGAATCTTGAAAAAATATTTTTTGAAATCATGAAAAGAATCGTAAAAAATGGAGAAAACTTTCCTTCTTGAATAGCTCAAAAAGAAATCTTGCTTTTTTTTGGAACTGAATGGTTTGGTGAGTTAAAAGAGATAAAAGAAAACTTTGGAGGATAACAGCAGATCAACCTCTCAACTTATTAGTTGATAAATTTTCAAAAAACCCTAATAATTGGGATGAAGTTAATAAGGAAAAACTTTGCAGAGATGGAGAATTTCAGATTCAAAATCAGAAAAAGGAATACTCACCCCAGCTTAGTAAAAAGGCACTCATACACATACATGAAATGACGCTCTGACTTGTCAAGTCGAAAAAACTCTCTCCTTAGGGTCAGGAACCATAATCTCATACTTATCCTCTTCCCCCTGATCTTTATATAGCCTATGTTGTCCACAAAAAGTTTCGACATACTCGTTATCAACTACGAAGACAGTAGAAAGAACAGTAATATCTACCCAGTCTAAATCAGACAGAACTTTAGAAGACATATTGAGTATTACTGAGCGAGAGATAGAAAGTAATCCCTACAAAACAGCAAAAGAAAATCATCGTTATAAGTCAGAACACCGATCACGACAATACAAATATTCAAATAGTTTGCAAGAAGTCGGGTCATCTTCAACAAAATGGAAGAAACCACCATAACTACTAAATCCTCTCATGGACAAAGCGATTAATCCATTCTGTAACATGCCGAGTTTTTAAAAATTAAATAATGAGTTATTTTTGAATTCTTATACTTAATTATGATTTTATTTTTAGAAAATTATTTTACCAAAAGAAATTAAATTAAAGTTATGAGAATTTGAGTTTTAAATTAATTAGAACTCATACAATTTTTACAATAATTGGATATTTTCTTATTTAGAATTTAAAGCTATAGTAATTAAAAAATAACAAGAATTTTGTATAGTTTAATTATTTGAATATTGAGATTTAGAGTTTTATTTTATGAATAAAGAAAAATTAATTTGATTATCTCTAATTTTTGAATTAGATTATTTATTTAAAAATAATATGTAAGTTGATAATTAAATAGTATTTTTAAAGATAATTTTAGTGGGTCAAATTAGGTTTCAAATTACTACTCTATCCCCTAATTTTATTAAAATTACCAAATTACTCTTACCCCTCTTTACTCAAAACAAACCCTAACCCTAAAACACCCACACTCACCCTTACTTTCCTCACTCTCATCGCTGCCACCCCTTTCCTACACACTTTCACCCACGAAAGAAACAGAAAGGAAGAGAGAAAAGAGAGCTCGAGGAAGGAAAAAAAGAAGAAGAGGAAAAGAAGGAGGGAACAACACCGGCCAGGATTGCTGCCGCCGTCACCACCGCGTCACCAAAATGAGCTGAGGAAGAGAGACCAAAACTGGCGTAGAAAGATAGAGAGACAGAACTGCATGAGAGAGAGGGAGCTGCTACTGTTGAAAATGTGAGCTAGAGGAGCTACACCTCGTCGCCACCGCTATTGTTAAGGGGCCATCGCTGCCGTCGAAGAAGCCATTGCCACTGAACACTAGTCACCGCCATCGTCGTCGAATGAGATAGCGAGAGAGGAAGAGAAAGAGGCGACCAGAGAGGAAGGAGGGGCTACTTCCATCGTCGCTGAGCTGCTGCACCGCTGTTGTTGTGGAAAGAAACCACTAGAACTGGAGTGATTCACCACTACTGCAAGCCATACCGTGATTCTGGTCACCGAGAATGGTGTTGTGATCGTCGGAAGCATCGTCAGAGGTTTTTCTGCCCCATTCCTTCATACCTTTTGGTACAGTGAGTAGTTTTTGTTTCGAAACTCTTGCCGCTGTCATTCTGTTATAATTTATTGAGGATTTTGCAACATTAATGTCCTAGGGTTGAGTTACCGTGATTGCATGTTGTGTTTGTGGCTGTTATTTCTACGAAAACTGTCTGAATTGCCCTCGTTGTTATGAAATAAGTATAAAAGGGAGTTTGTCGCATTTAATTACCGAGTTTTAACTAAATTGAGGTAGGGGATATGTTTTAAAATTGAGAGTTTTAAATTATGAATGCTAATAAAGTCTAATGAATAACTGCAAATAATTTTTAGTTGTTCTGTGTAGGTAATTGATGAATTGAGTTTGGTTTGTGATTGTGGATATGATTGACTTTGATGAATTTGCGGTAATGATTAAATATGTGAGACTTGTTTGATGACAATGCACACTTTGTAAGCCTGTTTGGATTTAATATTTGTTGGAAATTCTGATTAAATTGGATAATGTTATATTAGTAGTTGAACTGAATTATGATAAGTTGACTATTAAGAATCCTGTTGTTTTGATAATTGCTATTGAGATAGAGGGAACCCGTAAGGGTGGTTAAGTCTACTTTTAGAAAAAGTTATGTCCAACTTTTTATAAAAATATAAGGCTTTAATTAAATTAATTATGTAGGTAGTGCCTTGATTACTGAATTTGATAGTTGGAAATGGATATTTAAATACTAGGTTGATGCTAGTTATTGATTGTTACAAGTTTGAAAAGCGGGTATTCTTTTAGGGTGTTAAAGGTTAAATTTTTAAAGTACTTGAGTATGGATTGAAAGAATACTTAGGAAGGATAAGAAAAAATTTAAAGAAATATGTGAGAGTAAAGGTTAAACCGAGTTTGAGTGATGAAAAGGCAATTATGTAGAAGTTTAAGGGTAAAAAAACAATTACGTAAAAGTTAACGATTAGTGTGTGTGTGTGTGTGTAAAAGATAACATTAAGAAAAAAGGTTAAAGAAAAAGGTTAAGAAAAAAGTTAAGAAAAAGGTTAAGAAAAGTTTGATGATTAATGTTTAAGATTCAAAGATTAAATTTTAAGGAATTAAGGTTTAGGGTTTAAGGAAATAAGGTTTGAGATATGAGGAATAAAGATTGAGGATAATATTAAATGATTTGAATTTAAGGATATTATATTGAGCACAATCTCGTGAGGACGACGATATGTAACGCTCACTTAAGATATTGTGCATGAGGCTTAGTGGGAACGGCAATACGTAACGCCCACTTGAGACCGGAAGGAAGTTCCTGATGAGCGGATATTTTATACGCTTTTTGGGGTTAATTTCATATAGTTTTGAGTATGTTCTAGTTAGTTTCTAGTCTATTTTCATTAGTTTTTAGGAAAAATTCATATTTCTGGACTTTACTATGAGTTGTGTATTTTTCTGTAATTTCAGGTATTTTTCTGGCTGAAATTGAAGGAGCTGAGCAAAAATCTGATTCAGGCTGAAAAAGGACTGCTGATGCTGTTGGATTCTAACCTCCCTGCACTCAAAGTGGATTTTCTGGAGCTACAGAACTCTAAATGGCGTGCTTCCAATTGCTTTGGAAAGTAGACATCCAGGGCTTTCCAGAAATATATAATAGTCCATACTTTGCATAAGGATAGACGACGTAAACTGGCGTTCAACGCCAGTTCTCTGCCCAATTCTGGCGTCCAGCGCCAGAAAAGGATCAAAAGCTAGAGTTGAACGCCCAAACTGGCACAAAAACTGGCGTTCAACTCCACAAATGGCCTCTGCACGTGAATTGCTTAAATCTCAGCCCCAGCACACACCAAGTGAGCCCCAGAAGTGGATCTCTGCATCATCCATCATAGTTTACTCATTTTTTGTAAACCTAGGCTACTAGTTTAGTATTTAAACAACTTTTAGAGACTTATTTTACATCTCATGACATTTTTAGATCTGAACTTTGTATTCTCTGACGGCATGAGTCTCTAAACCCCATTGTTGGGGGTGAGGAGCTCTGCTGTGTCTCGATGAATTAATGCAAGTATTTCTGTTTTCCATTCAAACACGCTTGTTCCTATCTAAGGTGTTCATTCGCGCTTAACTGTGATGAAGGTGATGATCCGTGACATTCATCACCTTCCTCAAACCATGAATGTGTGCCTGACAACCACCTCCGTTCTATATCCGATTGAATGAGTATCTCTTAGATTCCTTAATCAGAATCTCCGTGGTATAAGCTAGAATTGATGGCGGCATTCATGAGAATCCGGAAAGTCTAAACCTTGTCTGTGGTATTCCGAGTAGGATTCAGGGATTGAATGACTGTGACGAGCTTCAAACTCGCGAGTACTGGGCGTAGTGACAGACGCAAAAGGAGGGTGAATGAATCCTATTCCAGCATGATCGAGAACCGACAGATGATTAGCCGTGCTGTGACAGAGCATGTGAGCATATTCTTCACTGAGAGGATGGGATGTAGTCATTGACGACGGTGATCTCCTACATACAGCTTGCCATAGGAGGACGTGCGTGCGTGAATTAGAAGACAGAGGAAAGCAGAGATTCAGAAGACAAAGCATCTCCAAAACTCCAACATATTCTCCATTACTGCATAACAAGTAACCTTTAATTTATGCTCTCTTGGTTATTCGCAATTCAACTGATAAACATAATTGACTTCCTAACTAAGACTTACAAGATAACCATAGATTGCTTCAAACCAACAATCTCCGTGGGATTCGACCCTTACTCACGTAAGGTATTACTTGGACGACCCAGTGCACTTGCTGGTTAGTGGTACGAGTTGTGAAAAGTGTGATTCACAATTCGTGCACCAAGTTTTTGGCGCCGTTGCCGGGGATTGTTCGTGTTTGGACAACTAACGGTTTATTTTGTTGCTTAGATTAGGAAAAATTTTTCTTTTTTTTTGGTTTAGAGTCTTTTATTATTTATCCCTTGTTAAAACACTTTAAATTTATAGCTCAATCAGTTAGAACATAGTGTTTATGTTCATGGTAATTGGCTATCATATTTTTAAAATCTTTTTCAAAAATAATTTTTTCTATTAAATCCTGTGCCAAACTTTAAGTTTGGTGTTTTCTTGTTGATTTTTCAAAAAAAAAAATATACTTCTTCAAAACATGTGTTACATTCATAACTCATTTGGCTAGAGCGTTGGTCTGTGTTCTTGGTAATTGGGTTAGAATCTTTTATATTCTTTTCAAAATCTTCTTTTTCATAAATAATAATTTCTCTATTAAATTTTGTGCCAAACTTTAAGTTTGGTGTTCTTCCTTCGTGTTCTTGTGTTCTTGTGAATCTTCAAAGTGTTCTTGAGTTTTCCTTGTGTCTTGATCTTAAAATTTTTAAGTTTGGTGTTCCTTAGTGTTTTTCCCTTAAAAATTTTCGAAAACAAGGAGCATCAGATCTAAAAATTTTAAATCTTGTGCTATCTTATTGTTTTCTCTCTCCTCTTTAAATTCAAAAATATCTTTTCTCTCTGTTTTAAAAGCAAATTTTCGAAATCTATTTCTAAAATTCAGATTTTTATTTCAAAATTTAAAACCTTTTTCAAAACTTCCTAACCACTTTCTCTCTCCACATTTTTTCGAAAATCTTCACCTATTTTTATTTATTTTATTTTAATTTATTTTATTTTCGAAATAAATTAATAAATAAATAAATAAAAATATTTTCTCTATTTTACATCATCTCCCTTTCTCCATCATGGACCTAAGCGGAAATGAACAGTCCAGGAGGACTCTGGGGTCATATTCTAACCCCTCTACTACTTCATATGGGAGTAGTATCTGCATAACCTCCATTGGAGTCAGTAGCTTTGAGTTGAATCCTCAGCTCATTATCATGGTGCAGCAAAGTTGCCAGTATTCCGGTCTTCCACAGGAAGAACCTACAGAGTTTCTGGCACAATTTTTACAAATTGCTAACACAGTACATGATAAAGAAATAGATCAGGATGTCTACAGACTATTACTGTTTCCATTTGCTCTAAAAGATCAAGCTAAGAGGTGGTTAAATAACCAACCTAAGGCCAGCATAAGGACATGAAAACAGCTGACAGAAGAATTCCTGAATCAATACTTTCCCCCGAAATGGATGACACAGTTAAGACTGGACATCCAAGGCTTTAAACAAGGAGATAATGAATCTCTTTATGATGCCTGGGAGAGATACAGAGAGATGCTAAGAAAATGCCCCTCTGAAATGTTTTCAGAGTGGGTTCAGTTAGACATCTTCTATTATGGGCTTGCTGAAGGAGCTCAGATGTCTCTAGATTACTCAGCTGGTGGATCTATCCACATGAGAAAGACAATTGAAGAGGCTCAAGAGCTCATTGATACAGTTGCCAGGAATCAGCATCTGTACCTAAGCAGTGACCCTTCCATGAAAGAAGAGGTTAAAACAGCAACTGCTGAACTCAGTCCTGTGAAACAAGCTGCTGAATTCAATCAGCAATTGGACTTCCTAACAAAGTAATTAGCCGAATTCAAAGATAGACTACAAGAGACAAGGATGGCTAATATACATATGGAAGAACAGTTTAAGCAAACAAAGCAGCAGCTGTCAAGACAAATAACAAAAGAATGCCAAGCAGTTCAATTAAGAAGTGGGAAAACATTAAATACCCCACCTCAAGGCAGCAAAAAGCTAAGGAATGAGCAAACCACCCAAAATTCACCTGAGGACAGTAAGAGCCCAGGGAAAAATAATTCTGGCACTAAAACACCAGAAAATTGATGGAAGGCTGGCGCTGAACGCCCAGACCATGCCCAAAACTGGCGTTCAACGCCAGAAACAAGGCAAAACTGGCGTTCAACGCCAGAAATGGGCAAGGATCTGGCGTTGAACGCCCAAACTGGGCAAGATCTGGCGCTGAACGCCCAAAATAGGCACAATTCTGGCGTTCAGACGCCAGGAACAGACAAGGAGTTGGCGTCTAACGTCACTCCAGTTTCTAACTCTGGCACTCAATTCCCAGTGAGGGATCAGACACACACAAATGCTGATAACAACCCCTCTAAAAAGGCTTCTTCAACCACTTCTGTAGGCAATAAACCTGCAGCAACTACGGTTGAGGAATATAAAGCCAAGATACCTTATCCTCAAAAACTCCGGAAAGAGGAGCAAGATAAGCAATTTGCTCGCTTTGCAGATTATCTCAGGACTCTTGAAATAAAGATTCCTTTTGCAGAAGCACTTGAGCAAATACCTTATTATGCCAAGTTCATGAAAGAGATTTTGAGTCATAAAAAGGATTGGAGAGAAACAGAAAGAGTTCTCCTCACTGAAGAATGCAGTGCAGTCATTCTGAAGAGCTTTCCTGAAAAGCTTAAAGACCCTGGGAGTTTTCTGATACCATGCATATTAGAAGGTAATTGCACCAAGACAGCTTTATGCGATCTTGGGGCAAGCATCAACCTAATACCTGCATCCACTATCAGAAAGCTTGGCTTAACTGAAGAAGTTAAACCAACCCGGATATGTCTCCAACTTGCTGATGGTTCCACTAAATACCCATCAGGCGTGATTGAAGACATGATTGTCAGAGTTGGGCCATTCGCCTTTCCCACTGACTTTGTTGTGCTGGAAATGGAGGAGCACAAGAGTGCTACTCTCATTCTAGGAAGACCCTTCCTAGCAACTGGACGATCCCTCATTGACGTCCAACAGGGGGAAATAACCCTGAGAGTCAATGATGATGAGTTCAAGTTGAACGCTGTCAAAGCCATGCAGCATCCAGACACATCAACAGACTGCATGAAAGTTGATCTTATTGACTCTTTGGTAGAAGAGATCAACAAGGCTGAGAGTCTCGAATCAGAGTTAGAACATATCTTTAAGGATGTTCAGCCTGATTTGGAGGACTCAGAGGACATGAAAGAGCCTCTGAAATTTCTTCTGGAAGAGGAAAAACCTCCTAAACCCGAGCTCAAGCCATTACCACCATCCTTGAAATATGCATTTCTGGGAGAAGGTGATACTTTTCCAGTGATCATAAGCTCTGCTTTAAATTCACAGGAAGAGGAAGCACTTATTCAAGTGCTAAGGACACACAAGACAGCTCTTGGGTGGTCCATAGGTGACCTTAAGGGCATAAGCCCAGCTAGACGCATGCACAAAATCCTATTGGAGGATAATGCCAAACCAGTGGTTCAACCACAGAGGCGGCTAAATCCAGCCATGAAAGAAGTAGTGCAGAAAGAGGTCACCAAATTACTGGAGGCTAGGATTATTTATCCTATTTCTAATAGCCCCTGGGTGAGCCCTGTTCAAGTCGTCCCAAAAAAGGGAGGCATGACAGTGATTCATAATGAAAAATATGAACTGGTTCCTACAAGAACAGTTACAGGGTGGCGCATGTGTATTGACTACAGAAGGCTCAATACAGCCACCAGAAAGGATCATTTTCCTTTACCATTCATAGACCAGATGCTAGAAAGACTAGCAGGTCATGATTATTACTGCTTTTTGGATGGCTACTCAGGCTATATCCAGATTGCAGTAGATCCCCAGGATCAAGAGAAAGCAGCATTCACATGTCCATCCGGAGTGTTTGCTTATAGAAGGATGCCATTTGGGCTATGTAATGCGCCTGCAACCTTCCAGAGATGCATGCTCTCTATTTTCTCTGATATGGTAGAAAAATTTCTGGAAGTCTTCATGGATGACTTCTCAGTATATGGAGACTCATTCAGCTCCTGTCTTGATCACCTGAAACTTGTTCTGAAAAGATGCCAAGAGACCAACCTAGTTTTAAACTGGGAAAAGTGTCACTTCATGGTGACTGAAGGAATTATTCTTGGGCATAAAATCTCAAACAAGGGAATAGAGGTGGATCAAGCAAAAATAGAGGTAATTGAAAAATTACCACCACCTGCCAATGTTAAGGCAATCAGAAGCTTTCTGGGGCATGCAGGATTCTATAGGAGGTTTATAAAGGATTTTTCAAAAATTACAAAACCTCTAAGCAATCTGCTAGCTGCTGACACGCCATTTGTGTTTAACACAGAGTGCCTGCAGGCGTTTGAAACGCTGAAAGCTAAGCTGGTCACAGCACCAGTCATTTCTGCACCAGACTGGACGTTACCATTTGAGCTAATGTGTGATGCCAGTGATCACGCCATTGGTGCAGTATTGGGACAGAGGCATGACAAGCTTCTGCATGTCATCTATTATGCTATTCGCGTTCTAAATGATGCCCAAAAAAACTACACAACCACAGAAAAAGAATTACTTGCAGTGGTTTACGCCATTGACAAGTTCAGATCATACTTAGTAGGATCAAAAGTAATTGTGTATACTGATCATGCTGCTCTTAAATATCTTCTCACAAAGCAGGATTCAAAACCCAGGCTCATTAGATGGGTATTGCTTCTGCAAGAATTTGATATAGAAATAAGAGACAGAAAAGGGACAGAGAACCAAGTGGCTGATCATCTGTCCCGGATAGAGCCAGTGGAAGGGACGTCCCTCCCCTTTCTTGAGATCTCTGAGACGTTTCCAGATGAGCACTTGTTTGCCATTCAGGAAACACCATGGTTTGCCGATATTGCAAACTATAAAGCTGCAAGGTTCATACCCAAGGAGTACAACAGGATACAGAAGAAAAAATTAATTACTGATGCAAAGTACTACTTGTGGGATGAACCTTATCTCTTTAAGAGATGTGCAGACGGAATTATCCGTAGGTGTGTGCCTAGAGAAGAAGCACAGAGGATCTTGTGGCATTGCCACGGATCTCAATATGGAGGCCATTTCGGAGGTGAGTGAACAGCCACCAAGGTCCTCCAATGTGGCTTCTATTGGCCCACACTCTATAAAGATTCCCGAGAGTTTGTACGTAACTATGACAGTTGCCAAAGAGCTGGCAATCTGCCTCAACAAGGAATCTTGGAGATTGAGTTGTTTGACGTATAGGGAATTGACTTCATGGGACCTTTCCCACCATCATACTCAAACACTTATATTCTGGTGGCAGTTGATTATGTATCAAAATGGGTTGAGGCCATTGCCACACCCACCAATGATACTAAAACGGTGCTGAATTTCCTCCAGAAACATATCTTTAGCAGGTTCGGTGTCCCTAGAATACTAATCAGTGATGGGGGCACTCACTTCTGCAATAAACAGCTTTACTCTGCCATGGTTCGGTATGGGATTCGCCACAAGGTGGCTACTCCATATCATCCATAAACTAATGGGCAAGCTGAAGTCTCCAACAGAGAATTAAAGAGAATCCTGGAACGGACAGTAAATACCCGTAGAAAGGATTGGGCACGGAGCTTGGATGATGCTCTGTGGGCTTACAGAACAGCATTCAAGACCCCTATAGGGACCTCTCCATACCAACTGGTGCATGGTAAAGCATGTCACCTGTCCGTGGAACTGGAACATAAGGCCTACTGGGCAACCAGATTCCTAAACTTTGATGCCAAATTAGCAGGAGAAAAAAGATTGCTCCAGCTAAATGAGCTAGAGGAGTTCAGATTCACAGCTTTCGAAAATGCCAAGCTTTATAAAGAGAAATAAAAAAAGTGGCATGTCAGAAAGCTGTCATCTAGAATCTTTGAACCAGGACAGAAGGTTCTGCTGTTCAACTCTAGACTCAGGCTATTCCCCGGGAAATTGAAATCCCGGTGGAGGGGACCATACGTGATTACAAGTGTATCACCATATGGTTATGTAGAGCTTCAAGATATTGACTCTGACAAGAAGTTCATTGTTAATGGACAGAGAATTAAGCACTATCTTGAAGGCAATGTTGAGCAAGAGTGCTCAAGGTTGAAGCTAGATTAAAAGCTCAGCAAGGTCCAGCTAAGGACATTAAAGAAGCGCTTGTTGGGAGGCAACCCAATTTTTATTTATTTTCTTGGTTTTTCATGTTTTATTAGGTTCATGATCATGTAAAGTCACAAAATAAATATTAAAAATTGAAAACGGAATCAAAAACAGCAGAAGAAAAATCACACCCTGGAGGAAGCACCTGTCTGGCGTTCAACGCCAGAACAGAGCATGGTTCTGGCGCTGAACGCCCAAAATGGGCAACATCCTGGCGCTGAACGCCCAGAACAAGCATGGTTCTGGCGTTCAACGCCAGAAATGGCTAGTAAATGGGCATTGAACGCCCAAAATGGGCACCAACCTGGCGCTGAACGCCCAGAGTTGTGTGCAAGGGCATTTTGCATGCCTAAATTGGTGCAGAGATGTAAATGCCTTGACACCTCAAGATCTGTGGACCTCACAGGATCATTTCAAGATCTGTGGACCCCACAGGATCCCCACCTTCCCTCCTCATAATCCTAGAACATGTGGCTGCAAATCAAGAGATCCCCTGAGATACCTCAGGGGATGCACTTCCCTCCACATAATTATTGGAAGCAACTGAGGATAGAAATACCAAAAATCACTAGGAATCAAGCCACAAAGGCAAGGAAGAGACATAAAAGAGCTCAAGAACATCATTGGTTCCTCAAGAAGGAAATGCCATCATCACTAAGGTGGACTCGTTCCTTGTTCTTACTTTCTCTGTTTTTCGTTTTCTCTATGTTAAGTGCTTATCTATGTTTGTGTCTTCATTACATGATCATTAGTAGTAATTAGTATCTATTTTGATTTTATCCCCAATTAAGTTATAGTCTATTTTTCTCATCATCAGCAAACATGAATAAAATAGTAGATCCTTTGAATAAGAGGCAATAAAATTTCGAGTTTTTAATAAGAAAAATTCTAATTAGTAACATGTGGTGGCAATGCTTTCTGTCTTCTGAATGAATGCTTGAACAGTGCATATGTCTTTTGAATTTGTTGTTTAAGACTGTTAAATATGTTGGCTCTTGAAAGAATGATGAACATGAGACATGTTATTGATAATCTGAAAAATCATAAAAATGATTCTTGAAGCAAGAAAAAGCAGCAAAGAACAAAGCTTGCAGAAAAAAATATATATATAATAAAATAGGCGAAAAAAAATAGAAAGAAAAAGAAAAAGCAAGCAGAAAAAGCCAAAAGCTCTTAAAACTAAGAGGCAAGAGCAAAAAACCAATAACCCTTAAAACCAAAAGGCAAGGGCAAATAAAAAGGATCCCAAGGCTTTGAGCATCAGTGGATAGGAGGGCCTAAAGGAATAAAATCCTGGTCTAAGCGGCTAAACCAAGCTGTCCCTAACCATGTGCTTGTGGCGTGTAGGTGTCAAGTGAGAACTTAAGACTGAGCGGTTAAAGTCAAGGTCCAAAGCAAAAAGAAGAGTGTGCTTAAGAACCCTGGACACCTCTAATTGGGGGCTTTAGCAAAGCTGAGCCACAATCTGAAAAGGTTCACCCAATTATGTGTCTGTGGCATTTATGTATCCGGTGGTAATACTGGAAAACAAAGTGCTTAGGGCCACGACCAAGACTCATAAAATAGCTGTGTTCAAGAATCGTCACACTGAAATAGGAGAATCAATAACATTATCTGAATTCTAAGTTCTTATAGATGCCAATCACTCTGAGCTTCAATGGATAAAGTGAGATGCCAAAACTGTTCGGAAGCAAAAAGCTACTAGTCCCGCTCATCTAATTGGAATCTGAGCTTCACTCAAAAACTCTGAGATATTATTGCTTCTAAACCCATTAGTCTCCTATTTTATTTGTCTAGTTGCTTGAGGACAAGCAACAGTTTAAGTTTGGTGTTGTGATGAGCGGATATTTTATACGCTTTTTGGGGTTAATTTCATATAGTTTTGAGTATGTTCTAGTTAGTTTCTAGTCTATTTTCATTAGTTTTTAGGAAAAATTCATATTTCTGGACTTTACTATGAGTTGTGTGTTTTTCTGTAATTTCAGGTATTTTTCTGGCTGAAATTGAAGGAGCTGAGCAAAAATCTGATTCAGGCTGAAAAAGGACTGCTGATGCTGTTGGATTCTGACCTCCCTGCACTCAAAGTAGATTTTCTGGAGCTACAGAACTCTAAATGGCGTGCTTCCAATTGCTTTGGAAAGTAGACATCCAGGGCTTTCCAGAAATATATAATAGTTTATACTTTGCACAAGGATAGACGACGTAAACTTGCGTTCAACGCCAGTTCTCTGCCCAATTCTGGCGTCCAGCGCCAGAAAAGGATCAAAAGCTGGAGTTGAACGCCCAAACTGGCACAAAAACTGGCGTTCAACTCCACAAATGGCCTCTGCACATGAATTGCTTAAATCTCAGCCCCAGCACACACCAAGTGGGCCCCAGAAGTGGATCTCTGCATCATCCATCATAGTTTACTCATTTTTTGTAAACCTAGGCTACTAGTTTAGTATTTAAACAACTTTTAGAGACTTATTTTACATCTCATGACATTTTTAGATCTGAACTTTGTATTCTCTGACGGCATGAGTCTCTAAACCCCATTGTTGGGGGTGAGGAGCTCTGCTGTGTCTCGATGCATTAATGCAAGTATTTCTGTTTTCCATTCAAACACGCTTGTTCCTATCTAAGGTGTTCATTCGCGCTTAACTGTGATGAAGGTGATGATCCATGACATTCATCACCTTCCTCAAACCATGAACGTGTGCCTGACAACCACCTCCGTTCTATATCCGATTGAATGAGTATCTCTTAGATTCCTTAATCAGAATCTCCGTGGTATAAGCTAGAATTGATGGCGGCATTCATGAGAATCCGGAAAGTCTAAACCTTGTCTGTGGTATTCCGAGTAGGATTCAGGGATTGAATGACTGTGACGAGCTTCAAACTCGCGAGTGCTGGGCGTAGTGACAGACGCAAAAGGAGGGTGAATGAATCCTATTCCAGCATGATCGAGAACCGACGGATGATTAGCCGTGCTGTGACAGAGCATGTGAGCATATTCTTCACTAAGAGGATGGGATGTAGCCATTGACGACGGTGATCCCCTACATACAGCTTGCCATAGGAGGACATGCGTGCGTGAATTAGAAGACAGAGGAAAGCAGAGATTCAGAAGACAAAGCATCTCCAAAACTCCAACATATTCTCCATTACTGCATAACAAGTAACCTTTAATTTATGCTCTCTTGGTTATTCGCAATTCAACTGATAAACATAATTGACTTCCTGACTAAGACTTACAAGATAACCATAGATTGCTTCAAACCAACAATCTCCGTGGGATTCGACCCTTACTCACGTAAGGTATTACTTGGACGACCCAGTGCACTTGCTGGTTAGTGGTACGAGTTGTGAAAAGTGTGATTCACAATTCGTGCACCAGTTCCCCATGAGGATGGCGATACGTAACACTCATAGAAGGGACATTGGCTGAGATAGGGACGGCGATATGTAACGCCTATCTTAGGACCACTATCGGGTGTCGGGCAACGAACCGACACGTGAGCTCACGACTTGTATAGAAATAGATATTCATCATATGCATTTGTATGAATTGCTTGGTTATGCCTTCTATTGCCGTGTTATGTTATCTGAGAAATTCCTTGCTGTTTGATTTGCGTGAATTGTTTGTACGTTTGTATTATGTACCTTACTTGTGCTTGTTGGTTTATAAATGTGACTGAATTGAGGTGATTGAGGATAGATATAACTGAGAATTGATTAATATAACCAAACATTATTTTAAAGTAATATAATTTGAAAAAAAACTGATAAATAGTGTAAAATAAGACTTAGAATTTCAAAGATTTAATAAAAGAAATTATTCTTGAAAGATAAGTGAGCTATGTGCACTTATTCCTTATTTTTATGACATTTTCATTCTCTACTGCGAACGAGTGGTTTGTTCTCACCCAAATTTCCCACCCTTTCAGTTATAGATGCGAAGACTTATTACGAAGCTTTAGATGTATAGAAGAGGTTAACTGCGAGCTAAGTTATTATTGTTAGAATTTATTTTTTCTCGCTTTTTTTAGTTAAAATTTTTATTTTTCTTGAAAGAAGTAGGCTTGCATTTGTTGTTCATTTGAATAACTATAATGTATTATTAATAATTATGTGAATAATATTATTTGGAAATCTTTGATGGACGATTGTTAAAGATTAAAGACAAAATTTATTGGCTTTTTCCTAAAATCGGAAATGAGTTAGTAATGTAAAGACTCAGTATTAAGTAGTTAATATTAAGAAAGGTCATATAATGTTCTTTTTTTGTAGAAATACCATGACTTAAGCAATATATTTTGCTAGAAGGAAGGTTACACATCCTACTGGAATTTAAAATGGCGCTGTTATCATAGCCAAAAATAGCACCATTTTGGGGCACGAAATCAATCCTACATGCATTCAATACGATTTCATAAACAGCGGAATAACTTTCAAAGAAAGAAGAACAACTAGGAAGATTACTGCAAGAAACTATTTTTTGTACAAACATAAAAAATGATAATATCAGAAACACATCATCCAGCAAGAAACATGGTTGTAGAAAATAAAAATGAAGAAGAAAAATCCAACCTTGATAGAGAATCGACTAACGGAATACACGCATACAACATCAAAATACGAACGTTCCAAAACAACCTTTAAGCAAGCGCGAATGAAGCAAAAAAAATGAATAGTAAAAATCTTAATGATGCGCAAAAAATTTTCAAAAAAGAACTTGAAAAGTAAAAGATTTGAAAAGGAAAGAGAGAAAAAAGTTTCAAAAAAAAGCAAAAAAAAAAAGTAAGTATGGATTAAGTAATATAAAATATTAGGGGCAAAACAGTAAAGTCACCCCTCCCATCCTATTTAATGATGCGCACGGTTAGCAAAGTAACTGAAAGAAACGTGCAAATAATTATGAAAGGACACAATGTTTCTGTTCTATAAACACATCGAGTACCCAACTTGACCTTATGAAAGGCGATTTACCCAATGTGATGGATATCTAGCTCGACCTCTAAAAATGCTTATGTTCGATCCAATGAAGTTCAGCCTCAAGTAAGGACACCGTTCATACCTTGCCCCACTACTTAGCCAGACCCAAAATAAATAAAGTTTAATCCATAGATATCGGGTGAATCGACTCCTACCTAACCTCTTAGAGGTTGGTCACAACGACACAAGTGCAAATCTACTTATCTAAATAAGTAACCAACTCCTATAGCTTTTCTTATCCCTTTAGAAAGGAGATCTTAACAATCTCCCTAACCAAAGGGAAATAACTATCCACTACCAAAGGTAGTGGAACCACTCTAAAAAGTGGTTATTGACTCCATGTCTACACTTATAAATACTATGACACCTTTAGGTATAATTCGAACTCAATCTACTAAAAATTTGCCTAAAATTCATGCTAACTTAAGTATCAGAGTCTCTTGTAGGTACCATCTCCCACCTCCTTACGAGAAACTCAGACGACTGTACCCTGACATCAAAAGACGGGAGACGCTACTCCAAAAGAAATCTGAACCTCATGTTCAGGTCCAAATCCATCCGTTTCTGGTAACTCTGAGAATAGGTCTAATTTTAAAGGATAATATTTTATCCGGTTTGACTTTGTAGTGTTTTTTTTTTTTTTGGAATAAGTTAAATTCTATTTCGGAGTTAATTTGACCTGTCCAAATTCCAAAATAAAACATTTCCTATATATATACATTAAAACTAGTGATAAAATTTTAAAGTTTTAAATTTAAACGCAACGTGTGGTCAGTGTCACCCTTAGCCACAAAATATAATTTAATCCTTAAAAAGTTTCCTATTTTTTTTTTCATCTACTCACAAATAAATGACCTCTTCAACGAGGATGAGTTTTTATGATATAATTACTCCAGAATAATTTTGAAAATAAAAAAGCAGCAGCCATATTTATAGTTTTATATAGAAAATAAATCATTAAAATTATCCCTATTTTTGAGAACATCGTCAAAAATAATAATTACTTTTGATAACAAAAAAATTATTAAAGAATCATAAATCGTGATTGATAAAAATAGTTTCAAAATATTTTAAATTACAACAAAAATAAGTAAAAAGAATATTATAAGTTGCAAAAAAACTTTTATATTTGGTAAACTATTCAGATATTATATTCAAAATTTTATAAAAAAATATTTAGATAATTATTTAAAAATATCAAAATTTAACCTCTAGAATTATTTTTTTCATTTCTTAAATGTAATATTGGCCATTGAAAAAATAAATCATAAAAGGATATAATTAGCGTAAAATCAACCAACTCTAAGAATAAAAATGTTTTATTTTTTTAATATTTTGTTAAAAATTACATTAAAATTTAATTTCTAAATCACGTTTTTAAAATATGTATTTAACATTAAATATTTTAAAAACATTGTTATCGTTAACAAAAATAAGAGTACTTTTGTCACCATATCAAAATAAAAAACGATATTAGGAGTTTACCCTTTTATATACACACATGTATGTTCAATTGGAAAAAATACATGAACAACGTATATGGCTGACAAAATTTATTACCTTTTATTAATATTTAACTAATCCTAAATGTTAAAAATTAAATTATAAATCTTAATAATATAAAAATAAAATATTAGCTTAAAATATTATTAATTAATATTGATAAAAAATGTTGAACCTAATATTTCTAAAAATTACAAATAGAATTATATATACACATATGTCTGAAATAGTTGAATAATTTAATCTGTATATAATATCAATTATATTATGTATATATATTAAATCACTTATTAATATAAAATATATATTAAAATATAAAATATATATTAAAAATGAGTTAATCAATATATATATTTATATATAAATATATCAATATCATATTAAGTGTGTACTAAAATTTGTTATTAAAATTAGCTACTATATTTTTTTATTTATACAAATCCTTAAATTATCAAAATCAAAGTTGATGGTAATACTATAATCAGATTATAATTAAATACGTTCCAAAATCATATTACAAACTATCTATAATCAAATACACTTAAGGTAAATAATCAAATTCAAAAATCCAAATTCAAACTCATTATAAGCAGGTTAAGAATTCATATGAAAGAGACAATTATTCGTGCATGATTTTCACGAAGAACAAAATCAAAATGAACAACTCTATTTTTTTAACAAAAGGATAGCTTAAATGAAATTTAATTTTATTTATTTATGTTTTTGAAAGCTTATATAATATGTGGAATCCAATATTCAGTGACTTGGGAATTCGGGTTTTCAATAGAGCAATTAAGAAGGCTTTTTTATATAAATAAATATGAGAAATATATTATTTTTCAAAATATACATGGAGAGAAAGGATTTCGAAAATGCGCAGAGCCATTTCAGGGAGCGTATGCAAAATGGAGTTACCCTCCAATTCAGCTGGGGCGTCCATGAATTGGAGCTGACAGGAGCATACGCATGTCTGGCTCGACGCCAACGAAATAGGTGGGGAGGCTGTTTTGTGTCTGGCGCCAATGAAATGGGTAAGTCTAGTGGGGCATCCACGAAATGGTGTCAATGTCAATTGTACTACACACAAAATGAGGTACTTCAGGTGTACTGCCTGCGAAAGTCGTTCCTAATTTGCCTATATAAACGCTTGTACCAAGGACTGTGTCACCATTCACAGAAGGAGCTATTCTCCTGCACTCTCTTCCAACCATGAAATTTCTCTTCAACCTCTTTAGTTTCTTTCTCTCTTAAATACTGTAGGTGTTGGTTTTGCTTTGGACATGGCTTTCGAAAATATATATGTGATCATATATCTTAATGGAGAAGTTTTTCATACGGCAGAAGGTATTACGTTTGTTTATGACGATTCACTTTGGATAATGATTCCGCCATAAACATCGTTGCAAGAGCTGACGAATTTGATTCTCATGAATATCGGAATGGTTGGAAAAAAGGAAATCACGAAGCTGACTTATAGGATGCCAGTTGCAGTAGCCAACTTGTTTGCATATCAGAAAATGCAAATTAAGTCTGATCAGCATATTTCGATGATGTTTTCTTATCATCGCAGCATTGGAAGCATCTATTCATTGGAACTTGGTTTGAATCTTCAAGATATTGGTGGAAGCTTATCTAGTTCTAATAATGTGGATGGTGTTAGAAATTTGGGATCGGCAGATTTTGTTTCGGGTCGGGATACTGGTAGGGCCCGTAGTACAAGCTTTAACGCCTTTGTGACAGCAGAACAGAATACAGATATTTGTCAAGCACGCCCATCCCCTTCCAACCTTATTGCATTCGATAGATCTCATCATGATGGCATGGCAGAAACGTCTGATGAAGATGAGATCGAAGATTTTAGCGATGATGAGGCAGAAGTTGTTCCCGAAACCCAGCCACTTTATCGCGAGACAGTTCCTCCAATTCATGTCGAATCAGGGGGTAGGGCGGGGGTGGTGGTATATCCAACAGTACGCCAGACACTATCTATCTTTATATCTTGGAGCAATGAATTCGACCACCGCAGAAGACAGACCGAGCAGCTACGCTTTGTCAGGTGAAATGGAGCTTGAGCTTGTGTTGAAGTTTCTCAATAGGGAAATAGCGATGCTTGCTGTTAAGAACTATAACATCTGCAGGAGTGCAGAATACAAGGTGGTAGAGTCAAACCAAAGTAGGTATGTATGTAGATCCAAGCAGTTTGGGTATCAATGTCGCTGGATGGTACGGGTTGCAAAGACAAGGTCTTCCAGATTTTGGAAAATTCAAAAATAGCAAGGGCCTCATAGTTGCTTGGCAAGTTCGATATCTCAAGATCATGCTCAACTTGATAACAATGTCATCTGCCAGCATATATTCCCCATGGTGCATGCTGATGCAACCATTTGCGTAAAGGTGTTGCAAGGATCAGTCGAGTGAGCATACGGGTACAAGGTTTCATACAAGAAGGTTTGGCATGCGAAGCAGAAGGCAATTGCCAAAATCTATGGTAATTGGGACGAGTCATATGACCAGCTGCGGAGATACTTCAATGCCCTGCAAGCTTTCGTCCCAAGTAGTACTGGCATGGCAAACTTATATTGGGCTTTGTTATTCATTGTGGTTTTAATCGTTTATATGTTTTACTAAGTAAGAATTTTCACACTAGGGAAAATTGTTGACCTATAAACGCGACCTCACTATGTCGGGAACACTCTAGACCGTGACAGTATCATGTTTCATCAGGTTTTCTAGTTGTTTCCGTCGTATGTTGAAGCCTTCAAGCACTGTAAGCCACTGGTCTCAGTAGACAGAACGCACCTGTATGGTAAGTACGCCGTGACCCTACTTATGGGCATACCACATGACGGAAATAATAACATTCTGCCCATTGCTTTCACGATTGTGGAAAGAGAGAATACAAATTCATGG
The DNA here is from genome assembly GCF_059453495.1 of Arachis ipaensis. Taxonomy (NCBI): domain Eukaryota; kingdom Viridiplantae; phylum Streptophyta; class Magnoliopsida; order Fabales; family Fabaceae; genus Arachis; species Arachis ipaensis. The sequence continues at coordinate 27,622,198 of NC_142441.1, read as the reverse complement.
TAATTTTTTCTTACCAATCTGAAGAGGCATGTAGCAACTCAACCAGGAATTATGCTAATCTCTTATAGGCATGCAGCAATAAAGGCAGCTTTAAAGCGGGATGGGTGAGGATGAGAGCACAATGTTTACTATGTACGACATATTGCCTCTAACTTTGCAACAAGTGTCAAGAGTAACGAGCCAAAAGACACCTGGTTAACGTAACGTATTTTAAGACACAAGAGCAGGTGCAGTACTACCTGGAGTTAATCGGCAGCATGGATCCCGTAACATCTCCGCAGATGATGGCCTAGATCCGAGGGTTAGAACCACCTAAACGGCTACAACACCGTGATAACGGTCGTCGATATGACCACATGACAACCAATCTTTCTGAGTGTATCAACTCCGTTCTCAAGGGTACTTGAAATCTCCCAGTATGTGCAATTGTCAAGTCCACCTACCATCACCTTAATGAATTATTTGTGAACAAGGGTCGACAGGCACAAGCACAGATTACATGCGGTCAGATTTTCTCGCAATTCCTACAAAAAGCGATTATAGCAAACTGTGAGGGAATTTTCCAGATGCTTGTGATGTCGTACGACAGAGCTACTTCAATTTTCACAGTTGATGAAATAGCAGTCGTAGGGGTGCAGTCTAGGTTTCGCGTTTATCTTGAGCACCGCAAGTGTGACTGTGGTTACTTCCAAGCGTTGCACTACCCTTGTGCTCATGCTTTGGCCGCATGCGCATTTGCAAGACTTGACTGGCAACAATATGTCGAGGCAGTGTACCGGGTTGAGAACGTATTCTGGGTCTACAAGATGGAATTCCAACCAATGCGGGACGAGGAGATGTGGCCCCCATACGAAGGACAACGTGTACGTCCTAACCCCCACCTACGACGTACAATGGAAGGACGTCCGGTGCCTACAAGGATTCCGAATGAGATGGACGAGGTTGAGCCAGGCCCAGGAAAGCGATGCGGACTTTGCAGCCAATCAGGGCATACTAGGCGACACTGTCCGCATATTTCGGCCACTTAGTATTCCACCATTTTCTCTACATCGTATCAGTTTAATGAACTGTATGAGCTACTTTGTGCCGAATTATGTAAACTATGTGTTGTTTCTTTATTTCATTTTATGTCACACTGTTGTTTAATTTAGTGCATTGTTGAAGTTATTGCATTGTTCTTAGCACATGAAGAACCATCGTTAAACACTAAATTACATACATAGATCACATTAATTTAAGAACACAATATAAAATTCAACAACAAATGATGGATACAACATAAAGCTAAATTGGAAACAAATAGAACAACAACAAACAACTAATACAATAGGATGAAGTAGATGCTCAAGTGAAGGTAAACTAAATGCACTAAATGTAAGCACAGAATACTAAATATATGAGACACACAACTAATGGTGCTCGTGTCCCAATCTGCCACCTGTCCCACAAGCAGGAGCTCGAATGTCACGGTGGGAACGACTAGCATGACCACTACAAGAAAATAGAATATTTGTAACAAAAAATTTGTATCAAATTTAAAATTGTTACAAAAAAAATAGTATTTTGTAATAATAATTTTTTATTTTTACAAAAGAATAATGTTTTGTAATAACATTACAAGTTGTTACAAAACATGATAATATTTTGTAACAATCTGTTTTATTTTGTTACAAATTATGTTAGTTTTTGTAACGATATAGTGTTTTGTTACAAAATATTGTAATATTTTGTAACAAAAGAAAACAAGTTGCAAAAATTCAAAATATTTTGTAACAAAACAACTTTTTGTTTCAAAAACTCCAGTTGTTTTGTAACAAAAAATTAATTTGTCACAAAATTCAACATGGGTTTGTAACAAGTTAATTATTTGTCACAAAATATAAGTATATTTTATAACAAATTATTTTTTTCAAAATGTTAAACACTTTAAGAGTAAAAAAAATTGTGTATATATTTTTTTCAAAATAATTTTATTTTATTTCAAAAATTAAAATTTTTTACATAGTGTATGTATTCATTAATTTTTAAAAATTATAAATATTATTTTATATTCTTCTAAATAATTAATATATAATTTTTATTAATAATTAGATTTTTAAAATTAACTAAAAATTAACTTATGTCACTTAAAGAAATTTTATTAAATTATAAATATGAATAAAAGTAACTAAATATAAAAGAAAAAAGAACCAAAATACTAAAAGCTGTAAAAAGGGATACACTGCAGTAAAAAATCCTAAGTCTCCCCACCCCCTCACTCACGAACACTCTGCGTTGTCTACCACTCCACGAAATACAATGGAGATCCTACCGGAAGAAGAAGGACCGGCGTAGCCCCCGGAAAACGTTCTCCTCGTCGTCGTCTCGTCTGCTATCACCGTCTCCTCCGCTGTTGTGTCGTAAGCGGCGGCCTGGTGGTCTTCGGTGGTCTTCGTCCCGTCGTGTGCGGTGTCACCGTGTGGTCTTCGTCGTGGTGGTCTTCATGGTGGTGGTCGCTGTCAGGGTTCGTTGTCACCGTCAACTCGGCTTCTCCATGTAGTTCATCGTGCTCTGCTTCTCTGCGTAATTTCTTTTGTGTTCTGCCTCTGCCTCTAGTCCGATAACTTATCTGCTGAAGGTAAGTTTTGGTTTATCTGAGTATTGTTAATTACATTTTTAGTTGATAAACTGCTGATTTTAACTGAAATATTGAACCTTTTAGTGTTAGTTGATTCTGATGATGTTGTAGTTAAAAATATTAGTGTGTAATATGGTTGATAATCTTATTTTTGGTTATTTGAAGAGTTGATATTTGATTCTATTTTCTGTATCTGTGTTCTATTATTTGGAGAGTTGATAGTTGATATTTGAGCTATAGTTTATTTGAAAAACTTAGTTATTAGCAAAACTTAATTTGCTATTATTTTGATTCTATATCTGTGTTCTTTTTTCATAGTTCAGTTGATTCTATATTTGGAGAGTTGACATTTTTCTTTCTTTTTTAGTGATTTTTCTTTCTACATTATCCTTATTAGCAAAGAAAAATTGATTAAATTTTGTCTGTAATTTTGTGTGTTTTACATTGTAGTGTCTTAGGATAGTTTATGCTCCTCTGCTCATCCTGCTTCGTCCGCTGCCTCTGCTGGTCTGATTCGGTTGTCCTCCCTCTGTTGGTAGTCTGGTCTGGTCCGACTGCTTCTCTACTGAAGGTAAGTGCAGTTTATTTGAGTATTGTTAACTATATTGTTAGTTGATTCTGCTGATGTTGTTGTGGTTGAAAATATTGTTGTGTAATATAGTTGATAATCTGATTTTTCGGTTATTTGGAGAGTTGATATTTTTATTCTATTTTTGGTTTTTGAATTTTATTATTTTGATTCTATTTTTTGCACTTTTTGGTGATTTTGATACTTTTTGTTTTCTTAAATTTTTGTGTTTGTGAATTGAGTGTGTTAGATAACTACATTATCCTTATTAGCAAAGAAATATTTATTAAATTTTGTTAGTAATTTTGTGTTTTTTTACATTGTAGTGTCTTAGGATAGTTTATGCTCCTCTGCTCATCCTGCCTCATGCTTTGTCCGCTGCCTTTGCTTGGCTGATTCGGCTGTCCTCCCTCTGCTGGTGGTCTGGTCTGGTCCAACTACTTCTCTGCTGAAGGTAAGTGCAGTTTATTTGAGTATTGTTAACTATATTGTTAGTTGATTATGTTGATGTTGTTGTGGTTGAAAATATTGGTGTATAATATGGTTGATTATTTGAATTTTTTTTATTTGGAGAGTTGATATTTTTATTCTATTTTTTATTTCTAGTTTTTATTATTTTGATTCTATTTTTTGCACTTTTTTATGATTTTGAAAGTGATAGTCGCTGTGATGCTATATTATGTCATGCTGCTCTTTTTTTCCACTCTTTACATCCTTTTATCTGTTCTCGCCTCCTACAGAAATTAGTCCAATGGTCAATTACCAGAAATATTAGATTAATTTTGATAGGCTTACTCCTGAGTTTAGGAAGTGCCTCGATGAATTATTTTTGGATATTGCCTTCTCTCAACCCGGTGTGAAAAATCAAATACGTTGTCCTTGTCCCAAATGCAACAATTTTTTGTTCAAATTTAGAATTGAAGTTCATCATCATGTGCGCCAATGGGGATAGTGACCTCTTATAAAACATGGGTGCATCATGGTGAGATTCTTCAAGATACATCCACTATAGATGTGTCTGATCTAAATAAATTTGATTGTGAGAGGGAGAATGATTCTGTCACTTATGAGATGTTATATAACATCTTTAGAGGAGAAACACTAGGGGATACGCCGAGAGATTTTGCTACCAACGTAGATGACAATATAGAAGAAGAACCTCATGAGGGGGTAAAGAGGTTCCAGAGGCTAATGAGGGATTATGAGTAAAGCCTATATCCGGACAGTAGGATATCAAGGTTATCTTTTATTATCAAGTTGTTTCAAATGAAATGTCTCTATGGATGGAGCAACAATTCAGTTGATGCTTTGTTGCTCTTTCTAAAAAGAATATTTCAAAAGAAAAAATCTTGTCCTACTTCATTTTATGATGCTCGAAAAGTGATTCGAGATTTGGGATTAGATTACGAGAAGATAGATACTTGTGTGAATGATTGCATTTTGTTTCGGGGGCAAGCATATGCTGATCTTGATGAATGTCCAAAGTGTAAGCAATCTAGATGGGTGAAGGGGAAGGGAAATGAAAATGATGACCCTCATAAGAAGGTGCCCCAGAAGATACTAAGATACTTTCCGTTAAAACTTAGGCTTCAAAGGATCTTCATGTGTGAAGAAACAATGCTAGCAATAAGGTGGCATAAAGAGAAACGACTTGATGATGGAGTCCTAAAACACCCAGCAGATTCGATGGCATGGAAGACATTTGATGAGGAGCACGAAGGGTTTGCACGTGACGCTAGAAATATCAGGCTTGGAGTTGCTAGTGACGGATTCAATCCATTCGGCAATATGAACATTTCCTATAGTACTTGGCCAGTTGTTCTCATTCCATATAACTATCCTCCATGGATGGTTTTGAAACATTCAAATTGGATGTTATTTCTACTTATTCCAGGCCCTAAATCCCCTGGCAATTTTATTGATGTATACTTACAACCGTTAATTGAAGAGTTGAAAGAATTGTTGGAAGAGGGTGTTGAAACACTTGATGTGGTTCAGAAACAAAATTTTCAGTTGTCTGCTGCAGTTTTATAGACAATAAATGATTATCCAACTTATGCCATGTTATCCGGTTGGAGCACTAAAGGTGCACTAGCATGTGCATGTTGCCACAGAAAAACTAGTTCTAAAAGGCTGAAACATGGACACAAGCATTGCTATATGGGTCATCGCCGCTATTTGCCGCATGATCATCCATGGGGAAGGAATAAGAGTTCTTTTGACAATACCAGGGAACTTGGTGAAGCACCTAAGCCACTTTCTGGTTATGATGTCCTAGAAGAATTCAAGACTTTTGAACAAACAGAGTTTGGGAACTCTACTAAAAAGAGAAAGAAGTCTGAGCATGACAAGGTGGCTGAAAATTGGAAGAAGAAAAGCATTTTCTTTGAGTTGCCTTATTGGAAGATACTATTGTTACGTCATAATTTAGATGTAATGCATATAGAGAAGAACGTCTTCGATAATATACTGGGTACACTATTAAATTTAGATGGAAAGTGATGAATTCATATTTGACGATATATTTTGGTTTGATTTGAGTGGATTTCATCATATAAACCCACATTTATTTATCCAAATAGCATGCTTTTGTGTCCTCTCCCTTAATTAAGCTTAATTGTGAAAACATGCTATTTTGTACTTAAATTAGTGATTTTAATCCCACTTTTATGCCATTCGATGCTATGACATATTTGTTGAGTGATTTTAGGTCTAAGAGGCAAGTTTGGCAAGGCAAAAGTGTAAGGAAGCATGTACAAAGGGAGAAAATATGAAGAAAACAAAGGAGAAGCACACATTGGAGTGTGGGTGCGCACAAACACCTGTGCGTACGCACAAAAGCCACAAAACTATGTGTGCAAACGCACGACAACCAGTGCGTATGCACAAGAAGAAAATCAGCATGTGTGCGTACACACACTTATGCGTACGCATACGTCCCAGTGCATAACTCATTTATTGCAAATCGCTGGGGGCAATTTTTGGGCCTCCAGGGCCCAATTTCGGGACTTTCTGAAGCTGATTGAGTGCTATATGAAGGAAGGCCTCACTCCATGTGAAGGGGGGAGAAATTAGGGTTAGTTTAGCATTATGTAGGTTGTTTTCTAGAGAGAGAAGCCCCCTTCTCTCTAGAATTAGGGTTTGTTAGTTTAATTTTTTGTAATTCCTACTTTTAATTCTTGTTTTTATTTACTTTTCCTTGTCATCTATTGTTATTGCTTCTTTGTTCTTCTTCATTTCTCTTGTCATTTCCTTTATTTTGTCAATTTTCCATTTTATGAACACTTTTTTATTTTAATTCTAATTAATGCAAATTCATGTTTCTACGGCATTTTGTTGCTTTCCTTGGTTATTATTGCTATTTTCTTACTTTGGTAGCTTTAGAATTTATTTTAATGCATTTTTAATATTAGTTTATTTTCACGCACACCAAGTGTTTGATAAAATGCTTGGCTTAGTTTTTACATAGTTTTTCTTCACTCTTGGCTTGGAATTATTGACTTTGATGTTCCTTGAGTCCTTGATGTCAATTCTTGTTTGATATATTAGAGTAGTTAGTTGATTTGGTCTCCCTTGACTCTATGTGACCCCTTAGTGTTGACATAGGACTTAGGGATTGAAATTAACTATGCCTATTTGACTTATCTTCGATGTAAGTTTAACTAAGTAGGATTAACTCTTCATAATCATCATATGTTTGTGGTCAATGGCTAGGATAGGTAGCCTTAGCTCTCAATTGCTTGCCAAGAGATTTTCTTGCACTTTAAGTTTCCTTTCCTTGCATTTAATTGCTTTTACTTTTATTGCTTTGATGTTAATTTCTTGCATGTTTAGTTTTCACACTCTTGGTTGAGAAATTGGGTGTTTGGGTGGAATTGAGTTGTGGATGTCCATTCTGCATTGTGTGAGAATGGTTAATTAGTTTGGTTTCCATTGACGCTAGTCTTTCACTAAGTAATTAGTGAGTTGACTAGGACTTATGGATTGATATCAATTACGCCTTTTGACTAATTCTCAAGGAGGATTAACTGATTTGGATTGATTCCACACAATTGCCATGTTTGTGGTCCACAACTAGGATAGGAAACTTAGATTACCCACTTCTTGCCAAGAGTCCTTTAATTACTTTCTTTTCAATTCCTTGCATGATCATTTACTTTCTTGCTATTTATATTTCTTGCTCTCTTGCTTTCATTCCCAATTCACCATTTCATCCCATAGCCAATAATATTACATTTAATTACAACTCCTAGGGAAGACGACCCGGGAGTTCAATACCCTCGGTTAATATATTTGGTTTGAATTGTGATAACATTTGATTGATGGTCAATTTGTTGGGTTAGGACTATACTTACAATGCCAATTCCATTTTTTTTTGACAATCAAATTCCTAACCTATGCAAATTGGCCGTTTATCAAAAAGACAAAGGACAATCTTAATGCACGACTTGATCTTCAACTTATGGGTATCAAGAGAGACCTTCATCCTCGTAGAGTGGGCAACAAGTTTGTGATGCCGATAGCCAAATATACGTTGTCAAAGACCAAGAAGGAGAATGAAAGGCAACTTCTTTGTCAGTTCTTGAAAGAACTCAAGATGCCTAATTCGTATTTATCAAATATTGGAAGGTGTGTGCATGTTGAAGATTGCAAAATTTATGGCTTGAAGAGCCATGATTGCCATGTCCTATTAGAACGGCTGCTACCACTTGCAATTCGTGAGCTTTTACCCAAAGAAGTTTGTGAACCGTTGATACATCTAAGTATTTTCTTTGGAGAGCTTTGTTCCAAGGAATTGAAGGTGGACGTTTTAAACAAACTTGAAACCCAGATTACAACAACACTTTGTAAATTGGAGACGGTTTTTTCTCTGGCTTTTTTTTATGTGATGGTTCACCTAACCGTTCATCTTGCCCATGAAGCTAAGTTAGCCGGACCAATTCAATATCGCTGGATGTACTCTATTGAGAGGTTAGCCCTTTGGAATTGACAACAAATTAGAATCTACCTTATAGTATTCTATATGTAAGTTTCTTATCTTCCTTAAAAATTTAATTTTAGATATTTGCGCACACTAAAGAGTTATGTGGGAAACAAAGCTCGTCTTGAGGGGTCAATATCTGAGGGTTATATCTCTGAAGAAGCAATGACCCTTGTAGGGAGATATTTGGATGAAAATTCTAAGATTTCTGACCATGGCGAGAATGAACCTATGCGAGGCATAGTTGTGTTCAAAGTACTTGGCTAGTTTAGTTGTAAAGGGGTATACAAAGAACTTAGTATCTTAGCGCATAGAGAAGCTCAATTCTATGTGCTGAAGAATTGTGAAGAAGTTCAACCATGGGTTGATGAACATATGGCAGATTTAACAAGAGAAAATCCAAGAAATCTGCAGAAAAGGCACAAGGATCAATTTGTGAAATGGTTTGAAAGGAAGGTAAATGAATAAACTTTAATAATTATAGAATTGAAGAGTCTCTTGGCAGTATTTAGTTTTAATCTCTATTCATTAATGTAGACTTCAGATCTACACAAAGTAGGGAGTGCACGGGTGAATAATCAACTATTTTCTCTAGCAAGAGGTCCTGATCGTCGTGCACATTTCTACAAAACATGTGCTATCAACGATTTTACATTTCGTAGCAAAAACCATGAAGCATCTTTGAAGACTCAAAATTGTGAAGTAGTTGTAAAGGGAGATGAATTGACTTGGGGTGTGGATTATTATGGCATGTTGACTGATATTATTGAGTTAGATTATGTCAGAAAACATAAAGTGATCTTATTTAAGTGTGAGTGGTTTGATGTTCCTCCAGTAGGACGAAATCAAAGTAGGGGATATTGTAAAGATGAGTATGGATTCATAAATGTGGATGTTACATATGTTAGATATAAAGATGAACCTTTCATTTTAGCATGTCAAGCTGAGCAAGTATACTATGTAAAGGCAATTAAAAGGCCTAATTGGTATACTGTGGTACGAGTAAAGCCTCGCAATACATATGATGTGCCTGAGCAAGATATCATGCAAGAAGAGGCATACCAACAAGCTGAAATAGGAAGCTTTAATCAAGTACCATCTTCGGGTGATATCAATTTGTTGATGAAATTGGGCAGAGGTGACATAGAGGGATCAAGTGTGGACGTGCCTATGTCTATAGATCAAGAAGAAGAAGAAGAAGGTTCAAATGATAGTGATTGACTTCTTAGTATTTTTATTTTAGGGATCACAAGATATTTGCAATTGCTAAGTTATCCACTTTTGCATAGGATGGTGATTGACTTTAAAGTAGTTAAACTTTAGGAATTCACATCATATTTGCAATTGCTAAGTTATTCACTCTTTGTTCCATTTGCTTAACTTTTTTGAAAAGTATAATATATTTTGAATCTTGTCCAACTTTTATTGATGTGCTTTTCTTTGTGTAATTGTGTATTAAATGATATAGATATTTTATTATTTCATTTCTTTAATGTTATCTCTGTGAGTTTCATTGTAGATTGCGTAACATAATGGCTATACGGAGGTTGACAAGGGCTACTGCATCTACTTCTACAACACCAGCCCCTGCTCCTGCCCCTACCCCAGCCCCTGCAACCTCTGCCTAGCCCCGGCAGCCCCTATTTCAGCACCAGCCACTACCCCTGTTTCATTGCGTATTGGTAAAAGGGGACCTTCGCGTGGGATTGCAACAAATAGGGTGTTGAAAACAAAGACAAATGAAAAATTGGAATTGCCGATCTCTTTGGACAACTTAGCTCCTAATGGCATCCATGCTGATCTGTTTGCATCAGAAATGGGTATTGTTACAAGACAAAATGCTCCTTTGGATGTAGAGAAATGGAGCCAAGTTGAAGATGATGTCAAGCAAAAAATATGCGACCTTGTTTTGGTAATACATATTTATAATTTATGCTATTATGTACATTAAATCTTTTTTTCTGCTAACTAACTTTGACCAATCTTATGTAGGAAAAGTTTGATATAGCAGATACGCAAGTAATATGAAAAATGATATTAGCTAAGGTTAATATATGTTATCGAAGTTGGTTCTCAAGATTGCGTGAGCACTATGAGTTGTATCAAACTGATGAGGAGCGCCTTCAAAATCCACCAAACAATGTTCTTTCGGAGACATGGGACAATTTGGTATCCTACTTTAGAAGTCCTTCTTTTCAAGTTTGAATTTTTCATTGTGACAACCATTGAGGTGTTCTTATATTGTTTTGCTATTTTAGGGCAATGAAATAATTATAACTTAACTCATTTTGTCTTTTGTGAGTTTGGTCTTCTATAGGAAAAAAGTTTAAGAAACAAAGATAATAGAAAGCATCACATTGTACCACATATTATTGGTCGAAGAACATTTCAAGTTGTTAGACGTGATCACGTAAATAGTCTTGAAGTTTTAATTTGGTGTTATATTTTGTGCTATGTCACGTTTGCACTGAACTACATGTGATATTTTAAACTTTAAACTACATGCGATATTTTACACTTTAAAAAATTTGCAGCACCATCCTAGAACTGGTGTCGAGCCTGACATTCAAGAATTGTGGCAAATTAGTCATCAAAAGAATAACGGAGAATGGGTCAATGAAAAAGCTAAGCAAATTGATGTAACATTACTAACCTTTTCTTTTTACTGTTGCATGGAAGTTAAATTTTATCTTCATTTTCAAATCACAAATTGGATTGTGCAGGATGATATTAGTTGTATGATCAATGAATCATATGATTCGGAAAATTCTATCACTCCAAATGAAGCTTTTTTACTTGTGAGAGGTGAGAAAAGTGATGTAAGTTATGGCATAAAGGCTTCAAAATCTAAGTTAAGGATTCAAGCACAACTTCAAGAGGCAATGCAAGACCGTGAGGAGCTAACAAAGGAAATAGACGTGCTAAAAAAAAAACTTGAAGAGCAACAAACACAGTAAGAGAAAGAATTAGCTCAAATGAAAGCTCAATTGAAAGCTCAACAAGCCGTTGTGAACTCTTTCATAGCGCGCTTTGACAGTGAAAGAAGCTAGACAACTAAAGGTACTCCTAAAATTTCTTATGGTTTTAATACATAATCCTAGATGATTCCTATATTATTAGTATAGTTTAATTTGTATATGGATCTATTTATCACATTTTACTTGTGTCATGGTTGAGAAATGACAAATGTCCTATTATATGGTTTGATAAATTTGGTTGTGTATTGGCTGAGAAATAAGTTGTGAATTGATTGTTTTTGTTGCAACCGTAGACGGTGGAAATATCCAAGTTTTAGGGGAGGTTCTGCCCAAATTTTTCTAAACATTTTAGATAAAACTTAGTGGAAAAAAATTATAATTAGTGTTATATCTTGTTTCTAATTTTTTGTTTCGATTTTTCTTATTTACAGGAGTGCTGAAATGGTGACCACATGCTACCTTGAGGGCTCAAGAATATTTTGATTCATAGAGACACTAATCTATGTTAGAAATTTTAACTTTTGGTTAAACTTGTGCAAGACATATAACTTGTACTCACTAATATTTCGTTTTAAAATAATTTTAGCTAAATGAGGCATGTTTGAATTATGTATATTTTTACATATTATATAAATGTAGACTTGCTTAGTAAAATAGTTAATATATTAGTTAATTAAAAAAATAATTTAGTAAATTATGCATGCAATTTGTATTAAAAAAATTGTTAAAAAATAATTATTTTGCTTTTGTAACTAAAGGAAAAAAATGTTACAAAATCAAGTTACATTTTGTAACAAAATTTTATGATAGAAAAAATAGATTGTCACCAAAAATACCATGAAGAACAAAATTTGTTACCACTTTTGTAATGACTTCTGGTTTTTTGTATCAGAAAAATTTGTTACAAAATATCACTATGAATTGTAACAATTCCATTTTTTATTACAAAAACTTTTTGTAATGGGACATACTACAACGACCCCTTTTTTTGTTACAAAATCCTTTTGTTTCAAAATTTTGATTTTTTTTTAACAATTTTTTTTGTTACAAATATTGCTTTTTCTTGTAGTGGATCCTCATCATCGTCCACGTTAGAATCAACCCCGGCGTAAGAAAGACGTCAGCCTTGCATCTCCGTATCATCGTATGGTCGAAGTGCAGATCTGATGGTGTCACCGATAGAGGCGGACCTCCTCCCCACCACAGCAGGCTGAGTGTCGGTATCAAAGCGAGACAGGGCAAGACCAAGATCTTTCAGTGTATGTGGAAATTATTGTTGAGGGATAAAATGGTCCGACCCGTCAAACAACGAAGAGAAATTTGTCCACCCTACTCTGTCCATAGAATCAATCAAATCCTACGTACCCCCTTGGAATGAACCACCTACCTCATAGCTACTCTGATATAGCATAAATTGCTGCATGGAAGATGGCTACGGGGGGTCTCCAGCCACAAAAGGTTTAGGGTAGTAGTAATCTCCAAGAAATTGAGCACACTGCGGTGGACCTTGGGCTCCCACCTCTGGCTCAACTTCTGGTCGGTCCTATTCCGGTAACTCTGGCTCATCGTCCCCAACTTCAGCATGACCGTGACCTCTGCCTCGGTGTTGACAGCGGCGCCTACGGTCTTGTAGAACCAGAGGTAACCTTACGACGGGGGCTCTTCTATACTCTGTCGGGGCACCAGCGGGAATATCGTCAACCCGCGAATCATGCAATGCTTCAGGGGTAGACAAAACCACCTTGTTCTGTCACAGTACCACCTATGGTAATCTTGGCTAGGTCGTAACGTATCTACACAATCAATCCGCAGATGATATGCCTCAGTACGTCGATTAGCCCATACCTCAAACCATTCAGATAGGCGGACCGGCCACCATCCATCATCATTGTGGGCTGATTGTCGATGGACAGTATCAATATTCAGCGGAGGGTTTGGAGGTCCTTGATTTCCCCTAAATTGATGCAACACTCTATCAATATTAAGAATATCAATTCACATGAAAAATATAAGCGGCACCACCACCGTATAAAAATCTCCATGTGGGTGGCCGAGAAATTCCGCAGGTTCTCTAAACAGAATGCAAGGATCCATGTATGGCATCCAATTAAACTACACACAAAGGTATCCCCGTCACTATAGGTATAGATGAACTTGTTAAAAACAATTTAATAATGGCTGCCACCTACCTCATTTACTTGCAGATTGTCCAACTTCAGGCGGTGCCTCAGAAGGCATTGCTCAGCGTAGTCATTCTATCCCTTCTTACACACCCACCTAGTGGACAACAACAACGTTGAAAAAAATCTATTTTCAAAACGTAAAAACATGAAACATTTAACTCCATATCATAACATACCTCGTAGCTAATAGAAAACTATATGGCGTCATCACATTCGGTGCCCAGAAAGGTAGTCTATAGTATATCTATGACATAAGCAATGTATGACACCTGCCCATACCCTCAACATTGTAATCCATTGCTAAGCACATAGCTCGATATAACCAACAAAGAACGGTGCTACCCCAACTATAAGTACTAATGGCATCATAATCAGCCAATAACGGAAGATATCGAACATGGACCGTGTTGTTGGCCTTGTCCGATAGTAGCACGCCTCCTAACAAGTACAGGATGTAACAACGTGCATACTGAATCAGGGCATTCTCTTGTAAATTAAGTGGCATCTGCTGAAGACGATTCCTGAGCCAGTTCAACTTTATGTTGAACTTCCTTAAACCTACGTGGCCGGCTGGAACATCACCAAGAAGTTCGTGACACCATTGCCAAATATCTCTTTGGTAGAACTTGCTCTATGACCTCAAAGTACCACTGACAGGCTCGTCATCAATAGGTAAACCTAACTGCATTGCAACATCCTCCAAGGTTATGGAACCGATGAAATGTGTGAGTTTCGGGACGCCATCGTTCAACAAAGGCACTTATAAGTGGATTGTCATACTCGAAGGGCTTAATTAAAGAAGCATGGTAAAATCCTATTTGTCTTAGATAAGGCTCAAGCCTCTGCCGCCTAATCTCCATGCTTGGATCTGCTGGATCCGACATGAAAACATCGACAAGTTTGCCATGAGGAGTAAGAACACGTGTGGGCTGCAACAGAAGAAAAAAACAAAAAATATAATTAAAAATACTTTAACTAAAATTATGTGTCGACAAAATTAGTTTTAACAATATTACTAATAACATCAATCACCTTAACGACTTAAACTAACCTTATGAAGTAAATGTGCTGCAATATGAAATTCGTCCAACCGATTAAGGTTCTCTTCCACATTAATCCCATCCCCACTCATCTTAATTTTTTTCCAAACATAACACAAAACATTAAAATCACATCACAAGTTTTTTTTACCACCACCACTTTTTTTTAAACTCTTTTTCCCTTTCACCCGAATGACTCATAAGGTCCCCTCGCCTTCACCTTTTTATATGAGTTTCAGCTCCCTTCCCATGTGTCCCTTGCCATCCAACACAACTAATGCATGGCTCGTACAAGGACTACTCCTTACTGAAAACTTGCAACCTTGACCACCCATTTCGTGGCCTCCAAAAATGAAATTCCCATTTCATGAGTGCCACCAGCGTATTTGTAACACCCTAATTAGCCTAAGCTTTACCTCGCGTCGTAAAGTAAGGGTTAATCAAAGATTACGATAGTTCTAAGCTCATACATATAATATATAGAAAGGATTAATATAATCTAGAAGCCCGATGAAGGATATAGCTCAAAAACAGTGTTTGAAAAGCGCAAAACGTACAAACGAAGCTACTAACTTAAGGAACAAGATATAGATAAGATATAGCAAAAGATAATAGTATAATATCATAAGAATCTAGCCACGGCTCGCGGAGTTTAAGCCGGATAGCCATATACAAACCATACATAAAACCAGACAATAAAAATAGCTTATACAAGTTTTTTTCTCTAAAATACAAGCCTCTAGGCAAAGCAAAATACAAAAGTAAGAGATGTATAACAAAATAAACAAAAGACTCCAAAAAGGTATTCAGATCCTCCGCTTCTGTCACCATCCAAGCAACTCACCGAGGTGGATTGCGACCTGTATCTGAAAAATATAACAGAAATATGGTATGAGAACCGGAGGTTCTCAGTATGGTAACAGTACCTAGTGATGTAGGATATAAGACCCCGGGACGCCAGAGGCAATCCTAAGCTCCATATCCATCACAAGATCTCATCTTAAGGCATTCTAAAACCATAAAGCATGATTATATAAATCTTAACATAAATAAACAGGGTACTCTATCTTAAGGGATTTTTATTCAAACTAAACACCGCTGTCCTACAGCCTTCACCAACCTATCCTCCATGCGATCCCATCGCCATCGCCTTCTGAACATCCTCAATCCCAGTAAAAATCACAATTAATTGCAATGCAAGTAAAACACAAGTAGAAGCATATAAGTCAAGTAATTTTAGTAAGCAAATAGATTTTATTAGGCATACAATTACAAGTCGGCAAAGCAAACAAATAGATAGAAAATGCACATGATGAATGCCTGCCCTATTGGCTGTGATATCACATTGTCGGTTCAACTACCAACCCGACACATCTCCATGGAGATGTTGCCCTTCGGAATCATCGTTGGAAACCCCCGAGATATAGTGCTTAGATCACTGTCCAGGATTTTGCGCCTACACGCTCTATTGATCCGAAGGGATGCGAGCGGGATACTCTTGCCACAGACCTCACATCTCAACGCAAAGGGGATTATACCACCGTCCTTACGCCGCCGCCGCTACCTCGACAGGCGGGATCCAACCACCGTCTCTGTCGGGCGCATAGCGTCTCATAATCTCAATTTAAAACAGTAGTTCAATGGTTCTTCAGAAAACATTTCCAACACATCAATGAAGAATCATTGCACATTCGAATCCTCGACTCGTCTCAACCACTGTCCAATAAACATTTCCATTCCGAGTTCTCGACTCAGCTCAACTACTGTCAATTCACTTTTCCGTTCCGAACTCAAATGTTCATCAGTTCTCATCTCATATATCAATCATCCTTCACATATCATCAAACCATCCTCAGTACACCCAAAACCTAATCCCCCGTTTTCTAATTTTTTATAAAAATCATCAACTAAAATCCTTAGGTTATTTCCCATGTTCTCATACTCAAAATCAAGCCCAAAAGTCTTAAAATGGTGTCAAAAAAGCTTACAATCTTATTGGAAAGGTAAAATATTTGAAAATAAAGTTTAAATTTGAGAAACAGGGCGTGTGCATACGCACAGGGGTGTGCACGCACATGACCTGGAGAAGTTTTAAAATGTGTGCATACGCATAGAGGTGTGCGTACGCACAGGTACAAAAATTCACAAGTTTTGTTCACTTGCACAAGTTGGGTGAGCGTCCTCAACAGAATGACCTTTCCCAACGTGTGCGTGCGCACAGGGATGTACGGACGCACAGGTTGCAATTCCTCATTGGGTATGTGCGTGCACAAGCTGTGCTAGCGCTATGAACAGATTGCCTGCCTCTGCGTGTGTGTACGCATAGGTCTGTGCGTGTGCACAGATTAAAAATTTTGTAGAGGTGTGCGTGCGCACAAGGCTGTGCGCGAACATACCAGAAATCACAAAATTCTGCAACTTTGCAGAATTTCAGATTTTTACACCAATCTTTGAATGATCATAACTTCCTCTACAAAAATTCAAATCTTACAAACTTTATATCAGTTTAAAGGGTTTTCAATGGACTTTAATTCTAAACAAATTTCAACCAATTTTGAAAACTGAGGCAAAAGTTATGATCAGAAAAAGTTCACCAAAATTTCTTTTTTACCAAATTTTCACCTATACTCGATTTACCAATTTCTCAACCACATCCAACTAGCTCAAAACCACACTTCCATTCACAGCACAAACTACCCTCTTGGGTCAAAATTCACCATTTATACAACTTTATCATCAACACCAAATGTGCAATACCACAATCAATATTCATTCCACTTTTCCAACCACATTACTAAATCATCAACATCAATATCCCATATATTAACACAATTCACATCTCAACTTCACATAATCATTCTTCCTCATCATATCATTATCAATCATTATAATCAAACTCAAAAATCATCAATTCATCATAAATCATTACATACCATCATTCAATAACTCAACAATCATTTTAATTCACCCCTATCCTATGGGTCACTAGCCTAAGTGTCCATGAATATTATATACTACATAGAGAAAACCGAAACCATACCTTGGTCGATTTCCTATGTGCACCAAAACCCCAAATGAGTACAAATTGATCACCAACAAGCTTTCCAACACAACCCAAGCCACCAACGATCACCAAAGGCCTGCAAACTCACAATGATCAAACTATATATGCATAAACCATTACAAATCAACCTAGGGCTCATAAAAATTGAAAATTCACAAGGGTTCAAGAGTAACTCACCTTACCCAACAGTTTTGGAAGCCAAAACCACAAGCAATCAAGTGCTAGAGTGTACCTAAACACCCAAAACACAAGATTTCACTCAAAACCAAACCTTAAAACTCAAATTTCTCAAGAACATGAAAACTGGGCAAAGAAACTCGAGAAACTTACCACAATGCTTAGATAGATGTGACGGGCTCAGCGAAAGCTTCGCGTAGCCGCTGACGGCACACGAATCAGAGCACTGTAGCTCAAGATATCGCGAAAAGAAGAGATGTGTGAATAGTATTTTAATGGAAACCCTCTTCTCTTCTTCAATCTCTCTTCTGCTGTGTGTGGTGTTAAATGAGGTGAAGGGTTCATTAATGAACCTTTATATATGTTGGGCTTGGGCCCAACTTAGGCCCGGTCCAACCCGTAAGCGTTTTAAGCCCGTTTGGCCCAACTTCGGGCCAAACCTTTAAAATTAACGCTCGGTTTTCGACTTCTAAGATTTTTTACTGTTTTCAATTTCTCTTGCACAGCACCGGGCAGACTTGAACTGGTTCAACCGACTCAACTGCTAGTTCGCAGTTTTTCATGGTTTTTCGCAGAAAACACATTTTCTAACTCAGAAAAACTTATTGAGTCCAAAAATCATATTTACATCCTCAAATGCTCACCCTAATTTTTTGAAACCTAATTTAGACAATTAATTACTTAATTAAACAGGTAATTAGTCGCGGTTCTTACAGTATTGGTTCCATTTCGCTGACGCTGCCTCTGAAGTCCTCCAATTCGTGTGCGCCAGTGCTGATATGTTCTATTTCGTGGATGCCAGCAACGGATTGGGAGTGCAGCTTTTCTACCTGCTCCTGTCGGCTCCAATTCGTGGACGCCCCAGCTAAATTGGAGGATAACTCCATTTCGCATGCACCCCCTAAAGTGGCCCTGCGCATTCCGAAACCCTTTCTCTACATGCATATTTTGGAAAATAATACATTTCTCTTATTTATTTATATAAAAAATCCCAATGAAAAATATCATATGATAATATATTAGAAAAGAAAACTGCATTTCTAATGATAAAACAGACTACTGTTAAAGTTATTGCAACAAAAAAATAAAACAAAACAAAAAAGATTGAGTAGAAAATGTACCTAAAAAAATACGTGATTAAGACAAATAAATTAAAGAATAAAGTGGCAATTAGATTTTTGAAGATGTTGACTTTAGATTAATTAGTTTTTGAAAAAAAAAGTATTAATTAGATTCTTCAATATAGTAAACGGTGAATATGTATGTCTTTCTGTCAATGAATAGTGCAAAACAAAATCGAATCGTCCATGTATTTCGATATTTACAGTTATACATTTCTTGTTATTGTCACGTGAGCAGGAAAATGATGTAATTTTAAATAGTAAAGCATTTATTATCTTTTGAGTTTTCACATATCTTTTATCAACTGTTCTATTTTATCACAAATTCTATCAAAATAAGTGAAGTTTCATTCTAAAAATTGTTATTTACATGACTATCTTTTTTAGATACACATGTCAGAGTAGTTATTAGTATGTATAAATATTACCGTTATGTTCTAGTTGATGAATTGATAGAAAGACATCAAGTGTCCACTGTTTACTATCTTGGAGGACTAAATTAGTATTTTTTTTTAGTAATCCAAAGTTAAAATCTTTAAAGACCTAATCACTTTTCTCTTAATTAAAATACAAATTTTTGAATTTGTTGTGTAAACAAAGAATAAAAAAAAAAATACGTAGCAAAAAGAATGTGATGGCGATGGAAGAAAAAGAAAACAAAAGAAAAAGAGATTTAGCGAAAGTGGTTAGAAAATTGACGGAGATAGGGCAAAAAGATTAAATTGAAGGGATGAGAGAAGAGAGGAAGGGGTGGAGGCGCAGTGCAATGATGGTTGGCTACGTAGAAGATATGATACTTGACTGATTTGGCATATAAAAATGCGTTGATACAGTGGCTGAGTATTTTATTTTATATTTTTAATAATATATAATGGTTTGGGTGACAGCAAAGCCCTTTACAGAGACATTAAAGTCCTCATTTACCATTCACAACTACCCCTTTTGGCAAACACACTTAGCTTTTGCCTTTATAAAGGACACTCCAAGCACTCTTAGTACACACATCTATCTTAGAGTAAGACAGAAGAGTTAGCAGGGTGGTGCAGTTACATACACTCACATAGTAGAAGAAGTTATGGCTAGGTGCTGTTGTGTGTCTCTTCTTCTTCTTCTTCTTGCTGTGGCCACAGCAAGTGCAAGCAGAAACGTCCCAAGCGACGCTGGCCTCAATGACCAGAAGAACGTCGTCACCTTTGGCGGTATTGGTGGTTATTCCGGGATTGGCAACAACGGACTCCCCTTTGGAGGTGGCGCTGCCGGAATAGGCGGAGGATACGGCGGTGGACTCGGTGGTGGTCTCGGTGGTGGTCTCGGTGGTGGTGGTGGCCTCCCCACCGGGATGGGTGGATTTGGTGGACTCGGTGGTACTATGGGTGGTGGTGGGCTTGGTGGTGGTCTCGGCGGCGGCCTGGGTGGCGGTACTGGTACCGGTGTTGTTCCTTTCCCTTGAACACATGAATATGATGCTATCATCCTTGAATGTTTTTGTTTGAGTTTATGTACCTTAGTGTATGCTAGTGTTGTACTAATCTAGTGTTGCATTATTATTGTATCTGTGTCGTCCTTTATTTTTTGTCTTTATTTTTGCGCTCTATATATGTATGTCCTTAATTAATTAATTAATTAATTTACGTTTTGTTTACGTCCATGGTACTCATCGTTATCATATATAAGTGGTTGCTACTTGCTAGCTTAGCAGCTTCCATCTTTAATTTGTGTATGTGTTTCCGCTTTTCATATATATATTTCACTTTTATGTAGTGTCTTAATCAATATGTATGCAGTACCTTAATTTTTTAAGAATTATATTAGGTAACTAATAATTTTTTTGAATAATATAAATAATTATTAATCAAATTAAAATATACTATATTTTTAAATTATTTATCTAAATTTTAATATTAAAATAATTATATACACATTTAGTAAAATGACTATTCGATATATTTATTATTTATATTATTTAGTATTTTTATTGTGTATCTATATTTTTTTATTTTTTAAATAGGAAAGATAAATGAACACAGACGTAACAGTGATTTAAATAATATTATAACAGAAGTTAACGAAAAGGCATGCAGTTGAAACCAGATCTTGTTATAAGAAAGCTCCCGCATTCTTCATGCAATATTGCAATGTACACTATGCAATGTGATCCCTTAATAATAAGGGTGTTCGATAGAATTCAAATTTTTAATATTAATTTAAATAAATGAGTGAATTAATTATAAATTAATTTAATTTAATTATATTTTAAAGAGTATTTGTTAATAATCAAAAGGGAATATTATTTTTTATAATAAAAAATAAAAACATTACATATAATATACATTTAAAAAAAATTAGTTACAATATTTATTTAAAAAAATTTAATAATAATATTAGCGATGTAATTATTTATGTTATCTTTTTATATTATAATATGTATTAGTAAAAATTTATATATAATTATTTTCATATAAAATTGATAATAAAAAATTATTATCTGATAAATTAATAAAAAATCAAATTATCTAACCATTTTTAATTATTTTTACGTTAAAATAATTAGATATGAATCTCCACTTTTTAAAGAATCACACTATTTATGCATATATTTATTTAGAATAATGTTACGTGGTCAGTAAATATTATCATTTTTAGTCAATATGTAACTAATAATAATTTGTATCCATATTTATAAAGATTTTACATACAAAAAATATATAATTTATATTTATATTTATCAAATTTTTTACACACATAAATTAATATAGTTTGTACTCATATTTTTAAGAGTTTGTACACATAAATTAATAAAATTTATTTGTTAAAAATAATTCAATATTTATTATGCTGGTCAAATAATAATCAAAACTACTAAAAATTATTAGTTCAAGAGTTTCTCATTTATTAATACGCCTAATATTATGAAGTATTTTACTTTTTAATGAAAAATGAAGATTATTATTTTTATAATAACAAATAACAAAAAAATATGTTGACAAATTTAACGAGAATCTTATAGAAATTATTTTTAATATAGAGATGAAGATGATGTTTTGATTGAATATTGATATTTAAAGTTATACAGTATTGTAGAAGTGTAAAAAAAATGTCCAACATATACCTTATATATTATCAAAATAATGACATAATGTGTCCAACATACACCACATTGTCAGAATGATAACACGTATTTAATATGCACACTACGTGTTGACTTTTTATCTAAAAAATTCATCCACATATAATTATACCAAATAATTTCATTTTCAATAAAAACACTAATATTTTTTTCATATAAAAAAAATTAGCCAAAATCTTACCTCTTTTCATTTTGTTCTTTAGAAAAAACAAAAGGCACTTCGTATTAGCACACCGACGAATGTAAGATAATTAATTAAAATTATTTACTTCTTGGAGGCCTAAGCCAAGTAATTAAGATTAAGGTTTTGATTAAAACGTGTCTATTTCGCAAACAAAAATGTTTAATAACTAAAAAAAATCAATAAAAAACAGTCATAACTTACTTTATTTAATATTCATTAATTATTGTAATAATTAATTAATATTAAATAAAACAAATTCTCTCTATTTTTTTGTCTACGTACCTAACATTACCCTACAAGATATCATAAAAAATCGAAAAGAAAAAATATTATAATTAGAATAACTTGTGACATGAGTTTTATTTATTAGTATATACCATCCAATAATATGAAATAATATTAATCGGAGATTTTGAAGGTCAATGGTCCCACGCACTTTCATCCATCCGATGAAGTGAAGAAAATGGCGGTGATGATGGCTAGCTTACTACTGTTCATTTAAGACTACTCCGACAGCTTGTATTTATGTTCATCTCCCTGGAAACATCATATTAGCCTCCCATTACTCTTCCTAATTTCTAGGGATCAACCAGATTCTTCTTGACTTGAAACTTTAATTTGTAAAATAAAATTTGAATTCGAGAGTTTGAATTTCATAATAGGCTTTATATTAAATATCCAGCTATATAGAATAGGTAGGGTACCGGTGCATGCTACAATCAAATTTAAGACCATCACCATCACCAGTGCAAATCAATACATTAATTAATTTGCTGAAATAATTCAAAACAATGCAAGATAAGATTTCTTTATTGAGCAATAGAAAGGGGGGTTTGGTGAAGTTTTGAATGAAGGTACCTGAAGATTGGAACAGGGACCGTGTTACATTTACTATCTTAGCACTGACACAGGGCAGGTGGTAGTAGGCACGAGTCACTCCAATTCAATGGTAGAATTGAATAGGAGCCTCACACAGTCACACGTCAACTAGTCAAGTAATTAACCATCACCTACCTCTCTTTCTATGTCGCTCCCTCTATCACTCTATCTTATTTTATTTTACCTTTTTTCTTTTCTGATTTGAGATATTTTATTTATCAAATACATATCCTATTATAAAAATGTGCATGGAAAATATTATAAAGTATTTTACTGTACAATAGGTCAAAAGCAGACTCTAGTTATGGTAAATGCATTGTACACGCATTATATACATGGTCAAGGTAGGTCTTTATAAACAGTGAACTATGTATGTCCAAGTCCATATATATATGAGTAGTGTAGTGTCCCCAATATCATCCACTAGAATTAAAGACTAAAGAGGACAATATATATCATCATGGTGGTTCTCAGAATCGAACTGAACTTATTAGTTCAATTGGATTAACAAAAATCGATTAGTAAATTAATTCGGTACAAATAAAAAATTAGAGACAATAAATCGGTCAAAGAATAAAAAAATTAATTAAAGAATCAGTTAATTTATCATTTTTTAATAGTTAATTAATTTAAAATAATAAAAATTAAAAATATATATTTTATATATAAATATATTATTATATTATATCTAATTTAATCTTAATTAAACCTCAGTTAAATTTTTAAATTTTTAAATTTTTAATTTTACCGATTTAATAACCGATTTAGTTTTCAAAATCTTGATATTATCTAAAAAAAATTACAAATTAATTGCAAAAGAAATTAGTTCTCCTAATTAAAAATATAAGAAAAATATTACTCAAAATGTGGTGATTCAAGAAGAGAGTGCTAAGAAAGTATGCAGAGTAAAAGAGAATTTGAGGGAATGGGCTGTAGTATGTTTCAAGGGTTGAGCTGTTCGCCCATTAAAGCGATATGTGAGCTGAGTTTAGAATGTCGTGAGACAGTTCGGCGATGGTGTTCTTACCCATAAAAAAATAAATGTTACCCTTTATTTACTTTTGATATAATCAGCATGTTCGAGTTATCGGTTGAGCCGCTAAAGTAGCTATAGTGGTAATAAATCGTTCATATTTTTGGATACCCGTATAACCATCGAAGGGTGTTGAGGTGACTAATTTCGGGAAATTAAGCGGCGTTGAGGACAAAGATATTGTTGGAGTTATCCTTTCTATCACTAAAATATCCCTCATGTTTTAATTGTTAAAAAAAAATTGAGAGTGTAAAGTGTGATCTCTAACCCTTTATTGTTCTTTCTTTTATATTTATTCTTGGTTTCACTTATAAAATTAATGGTGAGAAATCATACTTTACTCTCTCAATAGCTCAATTGTTAAAAAAAATTGAGAGGATCCATTCTCAAAATTTGATATCATTCACAAAACGACGAACTAAAAAGGAGTTATATGGTTATAAAATTAACTAGGTATATTACTAGGTATGAATAATGTTCCACATTTAAGATTCTTTATTAATTAAGTTCAATTAAATAAATTTAAAATAAAAATTAGTTATTATTAGCATTATTTTAAGTCTTATTGTTTAATTTAATTAAATTTTATTTATAAAAAGATTTAAATATGTAATATTATTCTATTAGTACTTCTAATTTCTTAATAATTATCTTTGCACCTGTTAATAAAAAATATTAAATTTTAAAGAGGAACTATATTCAAAATTTAGTAAATTTATATTTTAAAGGGTTGTGGTAGAAAATGTGAAGCAACAGCCAATTGATGTATTTAGTCGAGGAATTGGTTGGTGTACTTAATCGAAGAGTTCAAGTTTTGAAGTGGTTACTTATGTTAAGCAAAAGGAGCGAGAACAGTTATTCAAAGATTGATACACATGGGAGTTATGTTTGAAAGTGATTGGTCGAAGATTTCTATAAATAAGTAGGAGGTTGAAGGAACTAGGGGTGAAACTTGACTTTAGGAAAAACTCACGCACACTCACGTCCATCCCAGCGACTTACTGAGTCTGCTTCGAATTATTTTTCTGTAGGGTTCCTTCTATTGTTTTTACATTTTCATTTATGTTTTCTATAACCTTTACTTTTTTTGCAAATTTACCTTTCAAGAAACTTTTAGTTTCTTTGCTTAACTTTACATTTCAGCATTTTTGTTTTCAATTTCAAAGGTCCTTTGATCTTATCGAAGACATTTTACTTCTTTATTTAGATTTAATGTAATTTATTTTAATCCTAGTCAATTTATTTTCGAACTACTTTGTTCATGTTTTCAGATTTTCTTTTTATTTTGTTCAATCAAAAAGACGTTTTGATGCACTTTAAAGAACTAGTACTCGTAGAGGAGTAGGTTTCGCTCCCAAACCATTAGATATCGAATCACTCTCGATTTGCTAAAATCGACAAAACAAATTGGCACGTCCAGTGGGACCGTTTTAAAACTTAAGTGTGTCAAATGATTTTTATGTTGCCATATTGTATACAATTGAGAAGTGGAAGAATTGTACACATGGTATATGAGGTTTCGAATGTTAATGATGGTTCATCCGCAAATGACAGTGCACCAGTAATTGCACAATCTTCGGACGTCACTTCACGTCCGGAAGGAAATGTGATGAATGAATGTGTGGTAGTTACTAGTTCCCAAACTGGAAATAATGGGCGTAATACATGCCCATGTTGTAACTCGTTACAAACTCAACCTTCAGTAACTACTAGTTGGCCACCTTATGGTCTACCTCCAGGTTACTCACCACCGTTTGGTGGTTTTGCTCCTTCAATTCGATTTGCAAGTGCGGTTGGGGCGAATAATGTTCCAACCGATACAACAACATCTTGAGTATTCTCGAGATTATTATGTGTGTTCTACATCGAATGCTTCCAATTTAATGGTAATATTTCGACAACATGTTGATGAAAGTCATCATGATTTGGTTAACTTGTTAACCCAACAAATGACTACACTATTGAACCCTATAATGGTAGATCACGAGACAAAGTTTGAGCGTCTTGCCAAGCAAGTGGAGTGGATTGCTCAAATTGTCGATTATGTGGGTGATAGGCAAAATGTGGAAAAAAACCATGAAGGCATTGAAAATTTACTTAAGAATGAAAATGACAATGTAATCATTGGTAGGGAAAATCCTCAAAGGATTCATCGTGGCCAAAATACAGATGACATGCTGGCTAGATTACGTGCAAATCAAGTTGGTGAACATTATCAGGTTACGAGAATTGTTGAGGATGTGCTTACTAGGGTTGGATTTAATGTGGGTTTCATGAATCGACCCTATTTTATATCTGCTTTTCCTGCTGTTGTTCAAATGGCAGAAGTGCCTCGAGGAGTAAAAAATCCCAAAATTGTCACAAAGTTTACTGGAGAAGTTGGTGAATCAACTACTGAATATACTGCTTGATATTTAGTTGAGATTGGAAATTTGGCTAATGATGAGAATTTGAAAATGAAGTTCTTTCCTTCTTCGTTGACGAAGAAAGCATTCACTTGGTTTTCAAATCTTAGGCCTAATTCGATGACAACTTGGGCACAATTAAAAAGTGCATTTCATGCTCAATTCTATAGAAGAGAACTAAATGTAGCAGTTATTGACTTGGTGGCTTTGAAACATGATGATGGAGAAACAATTGATGATTACATTATCCGTTTTAAAAATGCTTGAAGTCGATGCTATGTGTCTCTTCCTGAGAATGAAGTAGTGAAAAAAGAAATTATGGGGCTAGGCTGTTATATGCGGCAAAAGTTGTTTAATATTCATATACTTGATCTGACTCTTTTGGTTGACAGGGTGCACCAGGTTGAAATTCTTAGGAAAGAAAAAGAGAAATATAAAAATGATGAGAGAAAATTGAAGGGTAAATATTTTTCTCGAAAAGAGAAGGTGTCATATGTTACAATGGAATCCTCGAGTGAGGAATCCGATTTTGAAGTAGAAGTTGATTTGGCTGAATTAAAGAAAGGACCACCTTATGTTTGTTCTTTACTCAAGAAGATCTCGAATGTTGATAAGTCGAGTGATTCAAAACATAAAAGTGGGAAAAAATATAGTTTTGATATTTCAAAATCAGATCAAATATTCGATATGTTGTTTAAAGATAAACAATTAATTTTGCTTGAAGGCAGAACTTTGCTTTCGATAAAAGATTTAAAGGAGAAACCTTATTGTAAGTTTCATCAAGCAACTAGCCATTCGACTAATAATTATGTCCGTTTCAGGGACCTGATACAAGAAGTAATCATGGAAAGGAGATTGAAATTCAATGATGGAAAGAAAGAAATAAAAGTTGATTCTGATCTCTTTGATGCTGGAGCTAGTTTCGCTGAACCATATTTTGGTGTTAATATGGTTGGTTTCTCTTATGATTTTGATAATGCTCTAGGCGACTTTGAGTCCAATGTTCAAGCGGTTTACCTTGGAGTTGAAGATGGACTGTTAGAGTTTCAGACGCAACAAAAATTGAAAGATCGAGACGTATCTCTGTGCCCTTGATGTAATGCAATTTTTGATGTTGAAGCTGCAATAATTTTCGAGAAGGAGAGAATGAAAAAAGAATTGGCTCATAAAAAAGAGCAAGTTCGTCAAAGGCAACCGAATTGAAGAATAGAGGGGCTGGTGGCCCTCAAAGAAATATTGCTGCACCTTTGAGTCGTTCACAGGCTTTAGGTATTCAATAGATACGAAATTGTCAAGAGTTTCGTAATAGAGATACTCATTACAGGCGTAGTCCACAGTGGGGCCATAGAGGCCTTCCTCGAGGTCGATATCCTTATTTTCGAGGTCAAGCAAGAGGATATCAAAGAGGAAGTGGTGGAATTAGGCTCCAAGGGCGTCTCAGAATGAAAGAGCCAAGGGGACAACTCTATCTGTTCATTCGAGGGTGGTATTCCCAACTGATGGAAAAACTTATTCGAAAGAGATTCCATCTCCTGCTAAACTTGATAAAGGCAAGGCTGTAATAGTAGCCCCAGAGGTTACTAAAGAAAAAGATGCTGATCTGGATGAGGAGTATTTCGAAAAAGGCGATGATGAAATGGTGAGCACTATTTCGATAATCCCAACTGAGTATCTGGAAGAATACGAGGGGAATCCTTGTGAAGACTATGACGTAGAGGATGAGGAGGTTTTCTCATTCATTCGATTGAGGATGAACCAAGTTATTTCCAGAGGCCTACCGAAAAACAGAAATCTCATCTTCCTCCCTTGCATATCACAGCCTCTATAGGTGAAATCAAGGTGAGTAAGGTTTTAATCGATGGGGGAGCAGCAAAAAGTTTATTGCCGGAGAGAATGTTAATGAAAGTAGGAAGCATCCGGATGATTTAATCCCTACTAATATCTCTGTGACTGAATATAGTGAAGTATCTACTCCTACAAAAGGGTTCGTAACCCTTGGGGTGCAAGTTGGATCTTCTGATCGAAACACTGTCTTCGTGGTTATATCATCAAAGGCCAGTTATAATGCATTGCTAGGGCGCGATTGGATACACGGTGTTGGAGCAATACCATTGACTGTGCATCAAAGTGTCCTTTTGTGGATAGATGAAGGAAAACCTGAAGTCATCAAGGCTGATTTGAGTCTGTATGTTGAACAGTTGCATGTTGATTTCAAGGTGTATAATAATAAACTAAAGCCTTTGAATGTCAACAGGGTACTTAACTCCTTCAATTGTGAAGATTGTTTCTTGACTTCAGAGGGTCTGAACGTGAAGCTCCATCACCCACAACTTGATTTTACTTCGACTGGTTGGGATTGTTGATCTGTGAAGGTGGTGGTTCAGAGACATCTCTCTATGGCTGATGAACTAGATGTCTCGAATTACCTGGTAACACTAAATAATTATATAAGTAGTTTCCCTTCTGTTGAAAATAAAAGTGATTCTTCTGACGAAGTCGAATCATGTAGGAATTTTAATTCGCTTTGTTTAGTTAATAGGATTGATTCGATTCCTTTAATCAAATTTAGTCATGGTTTAAGTTCATATTTTTCTTCTGTGTTTAGTAATGTTGTCAATCAGGCTGCTATTGATATAGCCAAAGCCCATTGTACTGAAAAAGATTTAATTGTTAATTTAATTGATAATAAAGTTGTTTCATCTCAAATGAGCCTGTTGATTTATCCTTTGATTGCATTTATGATATGGAGCCTTTGGGTTTTGAAAAATATTCAGTAAAAGATGTTGATGTTGAAAAAGGTTTTGAATCACAAGATCCTCTTGAAGAAATTAATTTAGGATTTGATGACGATGTTCGACTTACTTACATTTGTAAGAATCTTGTTGAACCATTTCGAGCAGAGTTGTTGAGACTTTTACTTGAATATAAAGATTATTTTACTTGGGATTATCATGAGATATCTGGTCTCGATCATTCTCTAGTAGAATATCGATTAGCATTGAAACCATTTGCTCGACCAGTAAAGCAAACACCTCGACATTTTGCTCTAAAAATTAATAAAAAAAATTAAAGAGGAAATTGAACGATTGATCAATGCGAAATTCATTCTAACTGCTTGTTATGTAGAATGGGTATTGAATATTGTTCCAGTAATAAAAAAGAATGGAAAGCTATGAGTATGTATTGATTTTCGGGATTTAAACAATGCTACTCCAAAAGATGAGTATTTTATGCTTATAGCAGATATGTTGATCGATTCTGTATTAGGAAATGAAATTTTAAGTTTTATGGATGGTTATTCTGGATATAGTCAAATCTTCATTGTTGAGGATGATTTTTCAAAAACTTCCTTTCGATGTCCTGGGACATTAGGGACATTTGAATGGGTGGTAATGCCTTTTGGTTTGAAAAATACTGATGCAACATACCAACATGCCATGAATATTATTTTCCATGAGTTTATTGGAAAATTTATGGAAGTTTATATTGATGATGTGATGGTGAAATCGGATTCGGTAAACCAACATCTCAATCATTTAAGGCAGGCATTTAATACGATGAGGAAAAAGGGGTTAAAAATGAATCCTTTGAAACGTGCGTTTGGTGGGTTTGCAGGGAATTTCTTAGGATTTATGATTCATAAAAAAGGGATTGCCATTGATAAAAACAAAGCTAATACAATTTTAGATTTGCCCTCCCTTAAATCAAAGAAGGAAGTGCAATCTTTTCTTGGAAAAGTCAATTACCTTAGGCGGTTTATATCGAACCTTTCTGGTCAAACTTGAGTATTTGCACCTTTAGTAAAACTTAAAGATGAAACACAATACAAGTGGATAGAGGAACATCAGAAAGCATTTGAATTGGTCAAAGCTTACTTATCAAAAGCACCAGTAGTGGCTACTGTTCGTCCTTGGAGCCTTTAAAATTGTACATTGCGGCATCTACCAATACTATTGGATGCATGTTGGCTCAGGATAATAACGAGGGACGTGAAACAGCTATTTATTATCTAAGTAGAGTACTAACTAATATAGAGACAAGATATTCTCCTATCAAAAAGTTGTGTTTATCCCTTTATTTTGCTTGCACAAAGTTAAAATGTTATATGGTTGCGAAAACTGTAAAGGTGATAGCACAAACTGATTTGATAAAATCTATGTTGTCTTATCCTATGTTGAGAGGTCAGTTAGGAAAATAGATGCTGGCTTTAACAGAGTTCGATTTGCAATATCAACCAGCTAAGGCCGTAAAAGGTCAAGTCATTATGGATTTTCTAGTAGATCATTTGAATAATCCTAATGACCAGGGGGCAAATATAATCGATGTAATGTACGATTGTTGGAAATTGTATTTTGATGGTTCGAAGCAAAAAGATGGTGTGGGAGTTGGGATTTTGATTATTTTTCCAGAAGGTGTTTTGTTAGAATTATTTTTGAACTAAAATACCCTTGTTCGAATAATGTGGCTGAATATGAGGCTTTGATATTGGGTCTTGAGATTTTGATTGATAAAGGGGGGTTCGATGTTCAAATATTTGGGGATTCCCAATTAGTTTTAAAACAGTTATCTAAAGAGTTCAAGTGCAATAATGAGAAGTTGCAAAAGTATTTATCAATAACGTTGGAGTTGTTGGTATCTGGTGCACGAATCCCCACACTTTCGTACAACTGTACCAGCAAGTGCACTGGGTCATCCAAGTAATACCTGAGCGAGTCAAGGTCGATCCCACGAGGATTGTGGTTTGAAGCAAGCTATGATTATCTTGCAGGTCTTAGTCAGGCAGATCAAGAGGTTGCAGGATTATGGAATTTAGGATTACTATAATAGGGTGCTAATACTTTAAAGATAGAGTTGAGGATTGGAATTGCTTTGCCTTTGTGAATTAACTCCAGTATTACTACTCTCTTTGCTTGTGAGTGATTTCTTCAATGGCAGGCTGTATGTAATTGACACTGGTTTGAGCAGTTGCCAATACTCCTCCAGATCTGAACCCAAGGTTTAGTGTGGATTCATTCTGATTGAAGGTGAAGCTCGTACAGTTCATTCTTCTTGATGATCCTACTCAAAATGCCACAGACAAGGTCAAATCTTCTGGATCGGAAGAATGTTGCACCTTTGGTTCTAGGCTCTACCACAGAGACCCTAATCTCCCCAGAAATTGGCTGAACTGATATCTCGAGAAGTCCCCAACGAAGTCGTGGATTAGCCGTCTGAGAGACGTATATTCAAGCTGGCGGTTTATCATTGTCCGATGAAAGACGCACTATGAACCCATGTAGAATGTGATAACCTTATGCCAGTTCACCGCATTCATGGTGATGAAGAACGAATATACATCTTAGAATTAATCAAACACGGATCGAAGAGAAACAGTAGTACTTTTATTAATTCATAGGACTCAGCAGGGCTCCTCCCCTCAACCTAGGAGATTTAGAAACTCATACTAAAAGTAAAAATAAAGTAAAAATGAAAATAGGGCTGAATGGTGTATGATGTCTCTGAAAATCATGTAAAATACACTTTAAATACTAAACAGATGACTAGTAAGGGTAAAATAGTCTATTTAGTGCTAAAATTCACTTCTGGGGCCCACTTGGTTAGTGTTTAGGCTGAGCTTTGATGAGATCCACGTGCTATGAAGTCTCTTGGGCATGGAACGCCAGCTAGGGGGTCCTCTTTAGGCCTTTGGATGCTGGGCTCTGCTCTTTGGGCGCTGAACACCTGGAAGGGGGCAGGAGGCTGGCGTTGGACGCCAGTTTTGGGCCTTCTAATCCGAACAAAAGTATAGACTATTATATATTGATGGAAAGCTCTGGAAGTAAGTTTTCCATAACCATTGAG